>NC_042493.1:102407294-102432387 GCF_005508785.2 Acyrthosiphon pisum
GCGGCGGCGGCAGCGACGATGTACTACGACGACGCACGGACGATATTATTACTCTATGGTGACAACTGACAATTGCAAAAACAAACCATTTCATGACTTGCACTCGATTATTCGCGACGTGTTTATACTTTTGTTATTATTTCCTTCTATATTACTATTAAAATTATGTGTTGATAAACCACGTGCATACTGCGTAACGTTTTACGTGTAGTAAGAGAGATTTGGCGTTGGCCGTTTCGGCATTTTTATTATTTCTTTCTTACTATTATAACAAATCAATTATTAAACATAATAATAAAATATGGGTTAGATGTAACGATATAATGTTAATATTATAGTTTTAGAAAAAAAAACTAAAATAGAAAAAAAGATATAACAGGAGGCCAACGCTTCATATACTATATGGATTATTATTGTTATTGTTTACAGTCAAATAAAATCTCGACTTATTTCATAAAAAAATAGCTGATATCACACCAAAAACACTTCGTTATAACTCTGTGTAAAAAAAAAGCTAAGTTAAAAAAAATAAATTTAGTAATGATCAAATCTTTAAAAGACGTGATATAATATGGAAATTAAGTAAAATGCTATTTTATAATATTACAAATACCTATGATGATAAATAAGATCAATTGTAATATTAAATACTTAGTCAACATATTATGTTTAACTATTTACAGGACGTAAAACGTAGAAGTATACTTAAATAAACACAATTAAGTAACCACTACAGTATTTACAGTAATTAATAATGTATCAACAATATGTTGACTAAGTATTTAATATTACAATTGATCTTATTTGTCATCATATGTATTTGTAATATTATAAAATGACATTTTACTTAATTTCCATATTATATCACGTCTTTTAAAGATTTAATCATTACTAAATTTTTTTTTTTTACTTAGCTTTTGTTTTATACGGAGTTATAACGAAGTGTTTTTGGTGTGATATTATATGTACGCACGAATTTCCATTATAATTAACGTGAATATTATTGTTGTGTGCATGGAGAAAATTGTCTACCTTTTAGGAATAGTTGTAGCAGCTCCACTAATAAATTGGGAGTTTTATTTGTATACCTATTATTATTATTTATCATATTTTTACTTGTTGGACCAGAAGGGTCGTAGTTTTTGATTATTGGTGTTAAGATAAGATTTAAGATAATTATTATTTAAACTATTCACGATTAATCCCTATAGCTATGTCATAATTATTATTCATACACATTATAATATATTTACTGTGTGAATTTAAAAAAATAAACACAAAATTATGATTATCATTATACAAACTTGCGTTACCATTATTCACTTCTTACTTAGTCTTTAAGTACACATCACACAAAACACATATATACACAAGTATACACACCCACGACAGACGTAGGTATAGTTCGTCAGTATTTGCACGGCAATCCCGACCACTGCTGATCGAACTACAACACACCGCTACTTACGTACACATACATACCGGTCGGTAATATTGTCATATTATTTTAGTGCGATACGAATTGGGTATTGTGGATACCGGACCGCGCATGGCTTGTTCGTTCCCGGCCCAAACAAGCGTTATAATATTATTGAAGTTGTTCTTTATTGAAAATAGAAGCAAAATGTGATAAGTGCTTAAATACTAATTTTTAAGTATACAAATCTATTAAGTACAATCTAATTTGTTTAAAAACATTTTAAAACACAAATGTGTTAAGTACTTACAGATTTTTATGACTTTTTTATTTTGAGATTTGCCTAGAGTACAACAATAGTTTTTAATCCTTATTACTCATCATACGTTACGAGCAATTAAAGCACAACATGGATCATAAAAGTTAATTACATTTTTTAATAATAAATTGTTATAACAGCTTAAACTTCAAATTGTTCCCAAAAATTTACGAAAATGTAACTCAATTATGTGTTTGCTATACTTTCGATATAATACGGTCTGCAGATATTTTGAAAACATACAAATACCGTACTACGAGTCATCGTATATTCATATCTACGTAATATTATTATAATGTTTAGAATTTTGAATGATACAGAAAATGGTAAATTTTCTGGTAAAGAAAATTATGCATATTACCTATATGTCCTTAGGATAAAATATGCGATTTTAAGTTATTTTAATAGGTTTGAAGGCATTTTTCGTTAATTTTATAACAACTTGCCTTAAATTCCTTAAGAAAAATATGTTTTATATTAATTCTATTTTTATTATGCAATTACCTACCTATTATGTTTGCTTTTGTGACTACAAGACAACACTTGCCTATAACTGTAAAAGTTTTTTATTTGAAAATATTAAAGAGCACCTGACCAGTGCTATAATACAACAGAAAATATAACGAACATACCAGCCTAAATTATATTTTATAATAATTTAAATCGGCTTTTCATTTTTCATGGGACTTTATTAAGTTTTGTAGTATTATGTGCGTTCTTTGATAAAAATAATCACCCAATACACTGATGTAATTGTTAGAGAATTAAAAAAAAAACGTTTCCATAATAATATGATCATCGTCTAGTCTTATAATTATTTTTCGAAAACGTAACAAATGATTAGTTATTAGTTAAAATTATATTATATCGATTATTAAAACGTTGTTGCGAAATTCCACTACTGGTATAATAGAAATATAGAATCGGATTTGCTTGACACTCACATTTAACCATAGTACACCTACTGTCTTAGTTCATGCCTCTAACCAATGGACGAGTGATAACGTCTTGTTCAGATCTCCATTAAGTAATTGAACCCTACAGCGGACTAGAGTTTATGTTATGTCAATATTCGATACCAACCGTTTTAAACTTTTAAAGGATTTCAATATCGGACATTTTCTATTATTAGTAGCGTAAGTTGTGCCAATGTTTGCAGATTAAGTGAACACTGATCTATGTGACTGTCAGTAATAGAAACAGCTATCATTTTTGGAATTTGGCCGGGCAACTAATATATAATAAAAAAGTCCCTAAGATCCCCTAGAATCTAAATAATAATCTTAGACTTAAATTTTTTTTTCGAAAATTCATCTTTACTTTAGTAGTTAATAGTGTTACAAAAAAATTATCGGAAATCCATTTCCTAAATAACCTAGAAAAGAGAATAAAGAATTCAAATATTTTTTCAAAATTGAAATTGGACTTCTGGAAATAAATTATTTTGCTTCCACGTATTGGTCTAAATGAACGATAAAACGACTCATTCACCAGCCTTAATATTTATAAAGTTATGGATTATGAATTTAAAAATTATATATAAATACTTCTTATTAACAATATTGCCATCTTGCCATGTTGATACATTAATAATGTGGGCCCACTGTCCACCATAGGCTACTGTTGTATACTTGTATTGTATTCTGTACTTGTCAGTTAGTTGGTACTTGATAAATAATATAGTTATTTTACATTTGGCTGATTTTAGTGCTTTATACTTTACGCTTGCATATCGTGGTTACGCGGCACTGTCACATTTAAATCTTACAGCAGTGGCGGATTTTCAATATTTTTCTGGTTGGCGGTGAGGGGGGGGGGGGGTGAGGAGGGGGCAGTCCTAAAAATAATATATATTTCAAAGGTTACTACCTATTATACTACCTATTACTACCTATTATTTTTATTTTTATAAACGTATATTATACTTGTTGAAAAATTAAAAATAAATATTTAACAATAAATTATTTCAGTATATTTGAATAAATATAAATAAATATTAATATTAATATAAATAACCCTATATTAATCTATGTATATAAAAATGAATGTACGTCTGTCTGTGTGTTTGTGTGTCCATATTACCACGGAAACCATTTATACTATATTATTTTGAGAATTCCGCCCGTGTGTGTGTCCATATTACCATAGCAACCAGTGTCTAAGGGAGGGTTTAGTACCCCCTCCCCCCCGTATATCCGTCACTGCCTTACAGTAGTTAGTCACAATTGTACATACCTACTACATTGTCGTATTTTTGTTTTGAACTCAATTAAATTAATTATGATATGTTGAATTTATATTTTAAGTTAGATTATTTAATGATTAAGAGGATGTCAGCAAACTATTAGTTCTCTTTCTTCGGCCCACGCGCAGCATACACAAAACGCATGAACGCAGAATCATTTTTCTATGTTTTAAAGTAATCTTAGAGTAAAATCACCCATTACAAAAAATATAGAGAATAATATTTTTGAAGGAATGACTTATCGATTTTATATTTTATTGTTATTTGACTTTGTATTTGAATTTCAAAATAGACAAAAAAACGTTGTTTTTAGACAATATTTAGACAAGTCGATGTGTCATTCCCTCAAAAATATTATTCTCTATATTTTTGTAATAGGCGATTTTACTCTAAGATTACTTTAAAACATATAATCAACGATTCTGCGTAAACGCGTTTTGTCTATGCGTTGCGCGTGGGCCAGAGAGAGCTGAAAATAAATATTGCGCTACGTGGCCGCTGAGGTCGCTTTTACTCACCTATGTATAACAGCCCGAACTGTGGCACATCAGACTCAGTAAATAAATCGACTAGACGACACAACGAACAACCACGGACGCCGATCGCAATGCGAACACGCGAGACCCGGATATTCGAATAGTCGAGTCAAATGGAAACGAATCGACGACAACAACGGTGAAACGCAAGCACGGCCGTCGAAATACCACGAAGTAGGTACCTACATAAGGGGATTCGAAACGGCGATTTTCTGTTTTTGTCTAACACACACGTGACGTAGGATTTTAGACTGGTACCGATGACACTATGAAACTTGAAACTTACATGGCGTATAATTTGTATATTTTTACATTTATCCATTTTTGTTTTAATTTAAGCGCTTATCTTACGATATTTAATGCATATTTCATCTTTTAGTGCATATTTCGATGTTTTTCAGAAATTTTTAAATAAATACTATTAAAATATACTCATACAAAAAAAGGTGGGCACAAGTTGGTGTCGCTGTACTGTATACAGTACGTTACAAATAGGTCGCTGTAATGGATTGTGTTAAATTTGACTTCAATGATATATAATACCATTGTATAAGAAAAACTATTCTGAGCAAAGGTCTTTCTGCTTCAGCCTAAAAGATATTCATATCATATTATGATATTACTAAGTATATTCGATGATATTATTGTAAATAAATAAATTTATATTTATAGGTTATAACCTATTTACGAACCTTTTTTTTATATTTTCAATCCTTAGCTATAAATGTTGGAAATTTCAAAAAAAAATTTTTTTAATTTTAAATTTAATCAAAATTCGAAATTTAAGTCCTTATAAAAAAAATTGTGCAAATGTATTTTGAATTTTTTTGAACTGCTCAATATCAGGAGCCTTGTATTACATTTTCAAGAATTTTGGCTTAACAAATATAATTTTATTGATATTTATAGAAAAAAACTAAAAAAATTCAAATTTTGAATTGTCCGTTAATAGCTCAAAAAGAATTTAAATATTTTCGAAATTGTATGTATATAGAAAATGAATATATATGAAAACATATAAACATTCAGTGAAATTTTCATGTATATACAGTTATTCGTTTTTGAATTCCATCAAAATATGTAAATTGCGACAAGAGAAATCGAGTAAATATCCAATGTTGTAAAAATATTAACGTCAAACGCTCATATAAAAATTTAAAAAGTTAATTTAACTTTCTTGTAGACATTTTTTTTTTTTTCTATTAAAGTAGACAAAATTATGAAGAACCTTGTATTGCATTTTCAAATCTTAGTTTTAAAAAGAAAAATTTTTATCATTTTCCAACTCAAAATAATTTGCACATTTTTGTGATATTTAGTAAAAAATGTTTACATAATTTGTCAAGATTTGACTTTAAATGCTTATAATAAAAATTATGACTAAGGATTTTTAATATATATTTCAAACGTCCTTGTAAAAATATATTAAGAGCCTTGTATTCAATTTTCAATCTTTTTACCCAACAAATTAAATTTTATATTCATAGAAAAAAAAACTAATAAAATTTGAAAATGAAAATGTCCTGAAACAGTTCAAAAAAAAATAAAAATTGTTTGAAAATTTTATCGTGTATAGAATTTAAACAACCAGTGAAAATTGCATGTATATACATGTTAGTCATTTAGTTTAGAGCATGTTTGAACACTATTTGGAATTTTTTTACTTTTGATAATATCAAAAGGTCGTGTTATAATGCGCAGACCGACGATCCGGCAGCGGCCGATCGCGAATAATCTTCATGTTATGTAATTTAGATAGTAAAATATAATACAAAAATAAACAATATAATGTATGTGTGTGTGTGGCGGTCGGTGGTATGATATTATTGTAGCGTTATTCCGGCCTCAACACAGCTCTTATATTGTATAACAAATTAAATTTAACATTTTTAAATAAAATCACAACTTATCATATTATTCCATATTTTAATAAAACTAAATAACACTTGGTTAATTAAAACATTTTATGAAATTTCTTGTCTTCTTAATAATATGATTATTTTGTTTACAATTTAGTAAAAACATTATAATAAATACCTATTATAATTTAATTAAAAATATATATTATATTATACCCCAAATATTATCAGAACATAATATACCTATTATATTGTTTTTCTATTTGTTATTTTAATTTACTGCAGATATCATAACTAAATCGTGTAATTTTGGGGTAAAAACTAAAACAGTAATAGCCAATAGGTACGTACTTTTAATGTAGAATGATACATTAAACATACATTTTTATTAGAAAAACAGTGAGAAATCAATTGGAATCGTCCTTGTATAGACTAATAAGTAATAAACTATAGTCTTAGTATTATAACTTATAAGTTATAACAAGTTAAATCATTAGTACATAATAAAACGTATTTTGTCAATATTTAAACTTTAAATGCTTATAAAAAAAATTGTAACTAAGGATTTTTAATATTTTTCATCTGTCTTTGAAACAATATATTAGGAGCCTTCTATTAAATTTTCAATCTTTTCTACCCAACAAATTAAATTTTATTGACATTCATAGAATAAAAAAATTTGAAAATGTCTTGAAACAGTTCAAAAAAAAAAAATAAAAATAAAAATTGTTTGAAAATTTTATCGCGTATAGAATTTAAACAACCAGTGAAAATTTCATGTATAATATACAATATACATGTTAGTCATTTAGTTTAGAGCATGTTTGAAAACTATTTGGAATTTTTTACTTTTGATAATATATGGCTACACAAACACACATACACACAACCACAATTATTATTATTATTTGTTTGTACTTTTTGTTTATCTATCGGTGCGTAGAATTAATTAGAGTCTGAGTGGTATACTGCTATAATATTAATTATTCTCTCAGGTCGAACAGGCAGGTAAGTGGGCTTATAGCCGGGACCCAACTTACCTACTACATTTTTTTTATCCAGCACTCAACCTACCGCTTTCAAAATGCTAGCCCCTCCGATCGACGTAAATGTTGAGCGTTAAAGAACATATGTGCAATATGATACAATCTTTACCTCTTGTATAAATTCGAATATTCGTATACATAATTTAAATAGTCGCTATAATACGTAACCAGCTAGACCTAACCGAAAGTGTCTTCTGGATACTTCTGGATCATATTATTATTTTCGTTATATCGTCTTTATTAATTATAAAGTAAAATCATATTTGATGAAATAAACAACGTTTTATTTTATTTAGTTTCAAAGTCAGTTAAAAATACAATAAATAATTGTCGACTTAACATGTTCAACAAATACTTTTATTGACATTTTATAGACACGTATATAAATATAATATTATTAGGTATATTATTATTGTTACTTATTGATTAAACCGTAAACGAATATACTTAACCCTGAATACTATACCTAAATGCAAGCCGAATAGTTTGTTTGTTATAAGCCTATTATAAAATAAATAGGAATATTATTTTAGTTGAAATCTCAAAATTCAAATCACTACAATTACCTAGGTATACACGGTATTTAAAAATAGAAATGATAAATAAAATACGAAATATTCTTAGAACTTAGAGATACGGATTCACCCAAAGTTTCTGATCAGAAAATTTAAATTAATACTTACGCCGTGATGTCCTACGTAAATCCGTAGAGTCCGACAATTTCTATTCTGTTGTTCCGTCGCAATAATATAATACGACTGATGCGACGAAATACAAACGGTTTTGTCATTTGTCGGCTTCACGTAGGACACAGCGTTACGAGAAACATTGTATTCAATTTTCGATATTTAGCTATTATAATTAACACTAAAGTAATTTTAACTACAAAATAATTTGCAAGTTTCCGTGATTTGAACGCATTTTTCAACATTTGAACTTCAAACAATTCATTAGTGTAAGTACAAAGTAGGTACCTACGTATATAATATATTTTAAATATTTTAAAATAATATTTTTTTTAAATATTTTAAAATAATATTTTTTTTAAATATTTTAAAATAATTATTAAAATTGAATAAAAAACTAAAAAATTCAAATCCCTATAAATTGCTTAATAGGACCTCTTAAAATTAATCTAAATATTTTTTAAATTTCATTGTGTAAAGAAAATGATAATTTATATAATAATGGAATGTTTCTACGATTAATATTTTTTTTAATGATAACAATATAAGAAGAAATGTTATTATAGGTACGTTTTAATCATAATTTTAAATAATTTATAAATAATAGATAATTAATTTTTAAATTTCCTCGATTTTGACAAATTTCGTAAGATTGTTAATCAATTATAAAATAAGGTTCTGACTGCATTTTCGATATTTTTGAATTGGCGAATGAACAATCTTACATGGAAATGGAACCTTGTATTAAACGTTGAATCATTTTATTTAAAATTAGGTTAAACTTAGCCACCTAGGGTTAATTGTTTTTAAATTGCGAACAATTTAATATGTGTATAAATAGCACAAACCAACAAAAATATTTTGAAAAATGTATCATGTCTAGCAAATGCTCATATTAAATCTTTGATAATAAATTCAAGAGTGAAGACTCTACTATAACTATGTATATAAGTCCGGTGAACATAATTGATCGTGCTCTGCACTCTACAGTTTTACTCTTCTAAAAGTTATTGAATTCTAGTTTATAAGAAGTTATGTTGAGTGATGACACAAAATGGTGTAGACTGTACACAATACATATGCTGGGGGAGGGGCTTTTAATATATCATATACAATGAGTTCACACTAATAGATACCACTAAATATTTCAGTTCGATGACTTTGTACTGAAGTGGGGTTTTCGCTGAATGACGATAGAATTACACATTTTCAGATAAATTTCAAATTTTTAACTCTTTTGATACGTGCATGCGTGATACAACTTACTTTTTTTTTAAATTCGTGACATCAATTTTTTTTACATATTCCGATACAGTATTTTTTTCTAAAAATTTGTGTATAAAAAGTTTTTTTCTAATTACAAAATTGGCATATGGAATTTAACGATGAAATTTAATATTTACGATGAATTAATGTATAACGAACAAGAATTATACTATCTTAATTACTGACAAATGTTGTCAAAGTTGTTTTTACTATTTTATCTGTGTGCAAATAGGTATTTAACAATATTGGATATTAATAAGTAACAATAAGTTGAATTTAGTTTAGATTTTTTCAAACAAATTACTCGTTAATATTAAATTTCATGCCAACTTTGTAATTAGAAAAAAATTTTTATATATACATTTTTAGAAAAAAATACTGTATCGGAATATGTAAAAAAAAAATTGATGTTACCATTTAAAAAAAGTAAGTTGTATCACGCATGCACGTATCGAAAGAGTTAAAAATTTGAAATATAACTGAAAATGTGTATTTAAGTACTATCTGTCATTCAGCGAAAAAACCATTTCAATACAAGGTCATTGAACTGAAATATTTAGTGGTACTTCTTAGCGTGAACACACTGCATGTATAGATATATAAAAAGTAATGGCTATCATTTTGTATGCGCTCTACTGCAGATTACAATGATGGTATTTAATGCACAAAAGCACAACACACATAACCAAAGTATAGAAAGTATGAAAGGGACTTAAATGCTGAAAATTTTGAATAATATGCTTGCAACAACTTTAGAAATTCTTCCAAAGTATAATAGTATACTATGATGGAAAATTATTGTGTAGACATGTATTCACATTAGGGATCAAAAATGCAAATTTACATATTTACGCTACCTACACTCAGTACATAATTGGAATCTGAATATTTTTTAAATAAATATGGAATAAAAAATATGATTGCATATTATAATCTTTGTGGAGATTTCTCAAATAATTAAGTGTGTATGAATATTTTAACTATTATAATCAATTTATAACAATGTAATGTGGGTTTATGCTAAACTTTTTTTATATTATATGTGAGTAATAAGACATCAGAAGATTTCTACTTCTTTTTAAACGCAAAATAAAACAATATTAATTAATTTAATATGTCCCATTTTGTTTTTTGGTCAGTACATAAATTAAATATAAACAACTAATTAATTAACTATTTTATTTTACAAGTTGACATGGCTTCGGACAGTTGGTCGGCTTCCCCTGTGTCTGACGAATTCCTAGCTGATATGTTGTCACTTGGAAGGTCCACCTGCAGATTGGTATTGGTATATAATTCTTTATCTTGCATTAACACTAATGTCTTTAACTGTGGTAACAGTAGCGTGACGTCTTTCAACATGGCCATCGGTGTATCTGCGGGGTTCATTGACCGGATGAGTCCATTCTCTTTCAACATGGCCAACTGTTCACTGTCAAACAAACCACCAACAAAATGTATTAACCTCATTCAATCAGTGTTATAAGAGTGGTAGGATGATTAAAAGAAGGGGGAGTAGAGATACTTACGATTTCCCAAATAATATCGTCGATTTTAAGCATATGTGCAGGATGTGAGCGCATTTCGCAACATTGCAAGAAGGCAATACCATCCAGACAAGGTCTTTTAAGGTCACCATCCAATCCGAATATATACAAGGGTTGGCATTTATGCAGTGGATAGTTTTCCCTTCAAGTGCTGCCATTTGGATCTGTGTTAAAATATATAATTATTATTTATTTATATTTTTATTGAATGTCTATTAATATGGACAGTTACATTTATATGTAAAAATTAGTCAATACAATTATAATATTATTAATTTATGGTTGAATCTATATTAGTATCTCATGTTTAATCCCAAGATTATATATTATATTATAAAGGTTTGAAAAATAATATTATTTTATTCTAGCTCCCAATAACTGTAAGCAAACTTAAAATATTAAACATTATAAACCTTGTACGGAGCATTATTTGAATTATTTTCTTGTGCTTGAATTTGTGGAGTAGTTATTATTTGTTGTTGTTGTTGTTGTTGCTGCGTCTGTTGTAGTTCCTGTTGAAAAGTTATGAAATAAAAATTTGGTAAAAAAAGTACCTATGGTTATTCATTTATGAATTATAACAAAATATAAAAAATCAATTGAGGTAAAATATTACTTTTACAAGTGAATATCTAATGTTTACAAAATTTGAACTTCAAACACTCAAAAAAAAAAATTAATTTGCATTTCTGGAAGACTTTTTTTTTATTATTAAAGGTAGGAAAACAGATAGGATTATTTTCTTGTATTAAAAGGAAAAGAAAAATTTCCAGTAGTTTTTAGAAGCGCCAGGAAAAACAAAATAAAAACTCATAACAATGAATCTAATACGGAGAATTTTTATTTAATTTGGTATAACTCTTTGGTAAATATTAGCATTTTCTATAAGTGATAAAATTTTAAATATATTTTGACTTGTTATGAGCGGTTTACGGACTTTTTAGTTCAAAATTTTTTTTTATATATTTAATTTATAAACACTTGCGCTACACGTGTACTAAAATAAATTATTTTTATTTTTTGATACCAAAAATTTTAAATTTTAAATTTGATTTAAATTTTTTTGAATAAAATCAAAATAGCCAATTTATGAATCTGATTATAAGAACGATTTGGATGGTAATAACATTTATCTATGTCAAGTAGTTTATTTTTTAGAATTTTTTTAAATTTCAATATTATTTTGATTAAATTAATTTGGAACACAATAACATTTTAAAAAATATTATTTTTGGAAATTTGTTAACATGATAACAACAAATATAATTTTATCAATTTTTGCCATACGTTTAAGCCACTATTTTTTTTTTTGTTAGTTCTTTCTGTTATACCTGTATGTTAATAAAATGTTATTCGTTGAGTCAAAAAGCATCCAAAAAAGAATTTAAAAGGTACAATAACATTAAAAGAAACAAATAAAATCAAAAAAGTATGTAAAAAATAAAGCTTTCAAACTACATTTCCCATTTACATAATTATTAGTCAGGTTTAAAATATATAATTATTAATTGATATATGTATTTATTTATAGTTAATACCTACTAAAAATAAATGATATATTTGAATACATTGTGAAAGATACAGGCAACAATATTTTTAAAGAACCAAAAATATAAAATAAATTTAATAAACTGAGTACATAACACATACCATTTGGTTCTTCTTCACTTGCGTACTGTGTGGAATGATTGGTACGGGTGTTGTTGAAGACATGTGAGGAATAGAATTTTTATCAGGGACTACTTTGAACCAGGAACCTGGTGTATTGGTCTTGAAAGAATTCTGATTGGTTGATAGATGTGAATTAGCCATTTTAAATGGCCAAATATCCTCAAAATGTGTTTCTGGTGGATACAAATTTTTGATATCATCAAGGCTGACCACTAAGCAAGAGTCACCAGCAAAAAACTCAGCTTTAACACCTTGAATTTTCCAACAGAACCTGAGATAGGCCAAATTCCAGTTCTCTAATTTTATAGTTTTTTGTATAAGATTTTCTGTATCTCCCTCAAAGTAGAACAAAGGCAAATATTTTTGGCCATTTTGAGTACAATATGGTACACAGGAGAAAGGGTCAGAGTTAATACGTATAAAACCGCATTTTTCTTTGTAACCTGAAGTATTGTTGCACTTTAATTTTTTATAACATATGTTTATGTATAAATAAAACTTTTGAATATCTTCTAAACGGACGATATAATCTATTCCTGCTAAGAATTGGAAATCTTTGCCATTTCCATAATGTGTTTCGTTTAAGTAATTTAATATCTTCGCTTCCGAATCAGTGATCACATAAGCTATAACTGGTGTACATGAAGTATAAATATAAGAATGTATATTATGTAAATATTTTTTAAGGAGTTCATATTCAGCCATCCGAGTAGCTACAAATTTCAAATGTTTATCATTAACTAAACGCATAATATATGGTATGCGGTATCCTGCTATTGTTTTCCAAGCAAATCCATCTATATTTCACAGAACAATATTAAATATAACTGTCTTCATATGAAATTTTAATACATGAATTAATTCCTGATTACTTACCTTTTAATATATTATCAAGATCTTTCTTCTTCATTTTATCAGCCATTACATTAATTTCAGGATCAATAGTTAATTTTCAATATGTATTCCTGTAATTTAATTATAAAATTATGTCTTCAATGTAATTCAAAAAAATATAAATAATTACATTTATAAAAATATATTTTTATAATTTTTTTTTTAATAAATTGGGCAAATTATTATCACTAAAAATCAAAAAAATACTTATCAAAATATTAATCAGAAATTACCAAAATAAATGTTTGTTACAAAGGCACAAATAATCTATAAATGTTTTAATGTTTAGTTGCTGAGAGTGGAAAAAGAATTACTTTTTGATTTTGATTATTTGTCTGTAATGAAAAGATCTAAAATTTTGCTAAGGTACCAATAAGAAATATTGATAAAATTCAAAATAAATCATATTATATTAGGATTAATGATAGTGTTTTCAAGCTGGGCGCTACAACAATACGCATTTTCTCTGCACGGTGGTGTAGCGCCTTCTTATAAACTAATTTTATAAATCCTTCATACATTCTAAATTTATAATACTACCAATTAACATAATATTTTCCTCTTTGTATTATGAATACTGAAAAAGTTATTAAAATAATAATTATATTAATATAATATTTTAAATAATAATTTTATATTTAATTTTATCTTCAAAGTTTCTGTCACAAATTTTAGATAACATTTTATATACATTTTCTAAAATACAAAATAAATTGTCTGCATAATTGACATATCAGTATTATAAGTTTATAAAACATCATAGACTTGCCAAAAAGCTATTCTAATATTTTCAAATGGTTCTAACATTTTAATTGGGAAAAAAGTTCACTAGTTTGAAGAGATTAACTCATACAGGTAACTTAAATTACTAACGAATACTTCAAACTAATTGTGTTAATGTGACTTGTAACATTAGATAGTTACTCTATAACATTTGTTATATACATAGGTAAATTACTAAACAACATGAATTGTAACCATACCAGTCAAGCATAAATATACATATAGCTTCTAATTTATAGAGAATTGGTCATGGTTGACAGTTCACAGTCTGATAATTCAAATTGGGATGGCATTTAGTATTTTATTTTATAAATTTGTATTTAATGTTTTAGGAATACTCACTAGTTATTTAAATGACGATCTATCCAATACAGAAATTAGAATCAATATCTTCAGTGTATTTTGTAGCACCAAGACCAAAACCAAATAGCAATGTCAGTTGTAGGTTATCCTGAAATTAAAAGGTATTATATATTATATAATGTATGAAATGTATTAAATTAACATGGGTGGCTTAGAGTAATATTGTTCCTTTTGAGGATATTTATTATAGGTAGGTACCATTTATACCTATGTCAATTTACATAATTCATATTATTACCTATTTAAAAATGCCTAACCAGTATTATAAAAAGATAAACTCTGGTTTACAGTTTCTACCCATTAAGTTCATAGTTCATTCTATTCAGTACCTATGCTTATTCTATTTACCTAAACCAATTTTTGAACACTAACATAATATAATTTATACATATTATATTTTAATAAAGTATTTATTGATATCACTGTATCAGTAAAGTAGTTTGGTTTATTCAATTTAAAATAAATCACTTCGAAAAATTCAATATAAATTAAATTAAATTAATGTATAATCAAAATAATATAGGCATAATGTTACGTAAAATATGATAAAAATATTAAGTACAGAAATAGATAATAGACATACTATGAGTACATTGTATATATTATTATTATTATTATTATTATATCCTCAATCACAGACTTATATTATTTAAATTAGTAACCTATTATATAATAAGTCCTTTAAATGTAACGTGCTTAAGAAAATGTTTTTACAAATTTGAATAACTACGAATTTCTAGACATAGTATGTCTGAAAATGGTTTATTTTGCTTTAGCTCAATCTATATTAATATATAGTATAATTTATTATCTGACATTCTGCATATTATCAAAATGTGTTGGAACTATTAAACATTACACACAGAATGTTCATTAATTTATGAACAATTCTTGTATTGCTCATAATTATAATACTATTCTCTAATTGAAAAACTTAAAATAAAATGTCAATAATAAAGAGGTTCATAACTTGTTATTGTTTTTCAGATGTAGTTTTGAGTACTTCGTGTCATTCAACAGCAAATATAATTGCTTCAGCATCCTTAGAAAATGACAAGACAATAAAACTATAGAAAAGTGATAATTAAAGTTTAATTTAGAACTTGAATATTATTTTGTATAATTTGTATAAAGGGAATGGTTATATTCTCATGCCTTTTGACTATAGTCTTATTTTCATAGTATTCAACTATAAATTACCAATAGTAATAGTTAAATCATTATTTTTAGTATTTTGTCTTGTTATCTTGCTCAAAACTCAAATAAATTTAACAAAAAAAGAAATATAGAATTGTAACTATTACTTTCAAAAATAATTTTCACCATAATAAATGGTATTCAAAAAATGTGTATCGTACAAAATAATAAATATGACTGTTTATTATAGGTAAGATACAAGAATTGTAATACTAAATGCATGAAATATTAATGGACTTATACTGTAGTATGTTTTTAATTTAAGTTTTTAAATTTAATTTCACTTTAAGTTTGTATGGAATAACTATTTATTCACTATTAATAAATTTAAATAATTTTCATTTACAAGTAAATTATTTTGTACTTTTATAAAATGTTAAGTATTTTCTGGATTTTTTTACAGTGATCTTGAAACTTACAATATATAATTCTAAAAACAAAATAAATTTAACCTAAAATGGTACTTTATGCTCATGAGCACCTTTTATAATTATTTCTATTAATACTTCTTCTTATACTTGAATAAAATATGTTGAAAATCAAAAATTAGTCATTTTTATGAAATGTATAATATAATTAAATTGTTTACTAAAATAAATCACTTAGAGAATCCTTGTATAGTTGTATTTAATTGTCAAGCTTTTTGAAAAATTGTATCGACATTTATAATATTATACAATAAAAAAATTAATATATTTTAAAAATTTTACCATGTATGGAAAATTATAACTAAAACCCTTTGGTGAAAATGTCAAGTATCTTTATAATTATACATTTTTAAGATACACCAAATGTACAAAAAATCATGTCAAAACTGAATTTATATAAAAATTCCAGTGTTTCTCGATTGCTAAGAAAACTAATATAAATTTTGCTTCTGATAATGTCATCCCTAATAATTTGTAATGGTCTATAAATACTTTCATCAACTGCTTTTCTCTTTCCTGAATTTGAAATAATTTTTTCATGTAAATTCACGGTTCTTCGTGATCATGTAACTCACATTGAAAAATAATTGTAGAACTTTCAATTTTAAAAGACGACCGACAACCACGAGTGTACAACGCCATTTAACACCCTCATTAATATGTTTATCTTTATAAATGGTTTACACAACTAAGTCACTGCTTCTTTCCCTTTTAATCATTTCTAAATTATACAATATCTTTACACAGTGAATAAAAAGTGCATACTTCATAGAATAGTAGGTACTAATTTTACATATTATAAAATTAAAATATAAGTACTGTTAAATTCACATGCCTATTCCTTATTAATCTAAACTTTTTCTGATATCATAGTTAAAAGAGTATCCAGTTTATTTTAGACTGTATCTTAAGAAAAACCAAACATTGGCAATTTTCGAACACATATTTTTTAGACAGTGCACTAGTGCATCTTATTTAGGTACCTAAACAGTACATATCATAACTCACTTTCTTATAATTTCTACAAAAGTAATTTCATTATATAATATATTATCAGACTTTTAATGTACGTATATTATGATATATAAAATTAAAAAGTATAAAAATAATAATTAATATGCCAATGATTGCATTTTAAGCAGGAAAGGAAGTTAATGTTTTACTGACATTTAAATGAACTTTATTTTTTGAATATTTTTGTTGATTATCCATTTTTTAACAGTTCGACCATTATCTTTTTTTTTTACCTAACTGCAGTTTGACCATTTAATATAGGTAGTTAAAAACTAAAAAGTGCAATTTGACTACCCCCGTCACAATAAAAGCAAAGACTGATCAGAGATCACTGATGACAAGATACAAAAATTAAAAACAATAGGTTACCTCTTAGGCTTGGGTTGCCCACCTCAGGTGTTGAGTGTACTTCATCATTGAGTAAGTCACGGCAATGTGTGTTAAACTTGAGTTCAATAACGATGAATCATTGTTAATGATCCATTGATAGGATTAAAGAATTAATTTGATCTTTAATCGTGATAGATGACTGCTGCTTTGGGTGTAATAGCGTAACGAAAATATGTAATACGTGTAACGCAATTTCGTTAGAATTGTTTCCAGGAAATGAAAGTGTAATGGAAATTACTTTGGAATTACGATTATTAATTTCTATAAGTTATGATATAATTCGTAAATGGTGAGCACTTTGGTACTTTATAAACGGAAAGGCTATGCCAATTTAATTACCCGCAAACGAAAACTGAAAGTTTCTAAGTGGAAATTCATGAATAGAATATTTGTATTACGTTATGGAGTGTTTTTAGTATAAGTTTCCAATATTGAAAATCAAAAGTTGATGGTAGTTCAAAAAAAAAAAAAAAATGTCACTTATCACTTATCAGTCAAATAAGAAACAAAGAATTGTTTTTGTTTTAAAAACGTTTTGGTTGTTATCTATAGCAGTGATTGTTATCAGGGTTTTTTTTTTTTTATCATCTGCAGTCGGCGGTCGTGTTCACGCAATATTTATTAGTTAAGTACTGTTTACTACGTACGTACTAAAATATTATATTGTTATAATATTATTGCTAGAGCTGGCGAATACACTAAACAAAACTATGCCTGTTGTAGGCATAATGAATGCATCACTCAAGTAGGAAGTCACTAGGAGCAGTATGTACCAGGCAGTGTAAGTTATATCATTATAGTTTTATGCTAATCGCGATATTATTATTGTACATTGACAGGAAAGTAGGTACCTACTACTGAGTACAAACTCTTACAGTCTGTAGTAGTAGACGTTGTTGTAGCCCGTTGGTGAATAAGATTTGTTTGTGTCCATACATGTATATGTATCAATTCTAATACCTAATCTAAAATTTGTAACAATAATAATAATTATATAGTCGAGTATAATATTATTATTTATCATGTGTAACCAGCGTTCGACTTAAACAAGTTACATAACGTTAAAATTAGGTTTTTTTATTTTATAATTTATTAAAGTCTAGCTACCGCTATTTCTACTTCTACTGTTGCAATTGCTACATTTAATTCGACAACACGCTCTTACAAATAATTCAACAATTATATTGTATCAATGACGCAATGGCAAAAAAATGGTAAATTCCTAAATTCATAGGTATCCATGAGCTGTACCACCGTTTTCCGTTATAATTGGTTTATTCTGTGTACCTACCTATAGTAATAATTGTTTTATTTCATTATAAATATTATGTTCAATTTTCATTTGCAGACAATCGCAAACTTGTTGTTGACATTGGATATATACCTCGGCTCTAATTGGCTTGTTCACCATGTCTTTAAAGTACAACGTCACATTCAACGAATGCAGGTAAGTTGTAAACACCACCATACATAATATATTTTATGTGTCAACATTTAATCATAAAATATATTGATATTTTCAGAATAATTATTGAACGCACCTTCAATATTATCAAAACACGGTAAATAGTATTATATTATTAGTAAATTGGGCCACTATTTCTTAAACCTTAATTCTTCAATATTATATAAACATATCTTGGAATAATAATTTATTATTGTTATCATTGTTATTATAATTATAACTGAAATCGTTTATAGTGTCACACCACAAAGAACTTTGATCGGACCGTTGGAGATAAATGAAAAGTTATCAGGCATATCAAAACTTTTTAAAGATCAAATTGTTGGGCCTGAAGGTCTGTTAATACAATAATACTTTATATACATTGCATTATGGCCATATTGTTAAAATTATCGATAATGAAGTACCTAGTTCCTGTTGTGAAATTTGGAAAAGTTTGTGGTAAGTAAATTTATTTTATAAATACTTGATAATATCACTCATCAAAAATTTAATTTTTCCAATATTTATTAAATTGTTGTGCCAAAAATCATATTAACATATTGCAGATAATTATTGTACTAAACCAATGTATATTATTCCAATAATTAAATACCAATTTAATTTTCTGGTTTTAATTTGATATATTTGTATTAGATGGATTATACAAAGAACATATTTGTAGACGTCCACTTGGCTTAATAAATTATGGATACAACGGGATTTTATATGTAGCTGATGCATATTATGGTTAATTTAAATCCAGATCAGTATTGTATGTTTTAAAATAAATTACTGATAGCATACATTTTTTACACAATATTTGTTTCAATTTTTTATAATAGGCACAAAAGAGCAATTAGTTTCATTGGATGAAGTTATTGATTGTGTATGTCCTAAATTACCAAATTCAGTTGTAATAGCTTCTGATGGTACTATGTATTGGACAGACTGATACAAACTATAAATTACACGATGGAGTTTATACATTACTTATTTGCTGATGGTACTATAAGGTGACTAAATATTTTTTTCCTATACTTTATCAACGAATATCTTAAACATTTGTTAGTTTTTTTAATTGTTTTGATTATTTGTATTTTATAATGACAAACAACTAAAATACGTTTCATAACAAATAACAGATGCAATATTCAAGATTGTCAGTGTTCTGAGTTCCATTCTTCTGTTCTTCAAATGTTTACTTGATAAGAGATAATTGGTTAAAAAATGAGAGAAAAGTGACTACATAAACTACTTTACTAGTATTGTTTTAAAATTATTTTTTTTTCAGATTTTCTATATTGCCAACAACTTTTAAATCTGGATCAACGTCTTCAGATTTTTATTTCTAGTAGAACATGATTTTCATGCTGTAATTCAAAATTTCATAATCAACACTAAATCTGGATCCATTATACACACCTGCTTCTGCCTCATCGCTGGAGGTCATCATTTTACCACCACACCAGGCGCCATCATATTTAATTTTTCATTCAACACTAATCTTCCATTTGCTAACAATTATAAATTGTTTATATCAGGAGACAATATAATCTCTCAGTCAGCAAAACACACTTGGGATTTTGGATTTTATCTTAGTGATGTTTGTCTTTGACTAAAGCTCCTCCCTTAAGATTTCTCACAAAAATATATTTTTACAATATTCAAATTTTCCTAAAGTATTCTCAAAACGTGTATTCCAATTTTCCATTTACTTGATATCCTTAGCTTTTAGTCGGTTTATTGAAAATGTCAAAACAAATATTGCTACGATATATCAAAATTCATAATCTCATTGTCATCTTTGTCCCAAATTAAACACTCACAATCAGTCTTGGTTTATACAATTTTGTTTAACAGATCTATACAATCAAAATACATGAAAACACACCTTTTTTCTCCTTAACACATTGCATTATATGGTTGTCAACTATGGGACAATACTCAACATGTTCAGTAATCCAAGATAGATTTGTCCTAGAGAACTGGTTTATTATTTAATTTTTTTCACGTAGATGAGGCATACTCAACTAGTATAAAATCCCATCAAATCGACTTTCAAGAAAAAATTTTTTATATTAAATTATTATTTGTTAATAGAACAATTACCGGCAGAGCATTTTCTAGAGTTTTCTTGAGAATCTACCTTCTTGCCCATGCTCACGTTTTCATATAATTCATTAAATAGTCCCCCAAATAAGAACTTACAATAGTACGGTGAATAAAACTACATTTTTGTTTTTTGCTGTTAAGTGTGTTGCCCAATATTTAAAAGACTCTTCCTACTCCCCAATTTTTGAAACTTTAGAGGTCAGAATTAAGCAGATATTTTTTTCACTTTTAAAATATTGAATGGCATTATATTGATCAGAATTCTTAATCACATTTAACTATTTGGTCTTAGGTTGTCAAACTAGCCAATTAAATAAAGTGTATGTAGAATTTCATTGTAATACTATCCCTCAAAACGTGATAGTTCTAATAATTTGTCTTTTAAACAGGCTTAATGTTGATTTTTTCCGTAATAATAATAATTAATAGGTAATATTGTATTTATAATGTATACCTTATATATTATTTTCTTTTTCACACATTATTATAATTGTTTATCAAATATTCTTCATATGTTCATGTTAGATGTATTACCAAACAATCATTGTCATTTTATTTTTAACTTGAAATAAATAAGTAAATGGTTTTAGTGTAGTATGTAATAGTTGTAACTTATAAGGAATTATACTGATACATTTAACATTTTACATTCTAATAAAATTTACATGTCTCTGGATTACAATGGAACCTTGGTATCTTGAGCTCATGTAAGTTTCTATTTTTTTTTTTTTACTTTATTTATAAAAAGTGCATAATTAAAATTTAAAAACTTAAAAATGTGAAATATTTAAAAGTAAAAGTTTATTAACATTAACGATTCAAGATAACAATTTAATTAAATCATTTAAAGTATTTGGCACAATTCAATTATGAATTATTTCTTATAATCTTACAAAATACAAACTTATAACAATAAATATAACCTAATAACCGTTCATCTACTCAACATATTTTTATGTGCTTCACGATAATCTGGTAATAGGTATACTTACATATTATCATGTAACCATGTAAATAATATTATAGATATTATCTGTAATCGTGGTAATCGTGTACAGAACAAAATTAACAATACAAATAACAGATGATCTATGATTTTTACCTAATTGTGAATCAGCCTAATCAGGCATCATCGTATTGTTTCATACCCGTAGCCCGTTGGTATTTTGTAGTGGCCAGTGCGGACAAGAGGATTACACGCAAGTATGTGTCATATGACGAGTGACAGTAATGGTCCAATTAGTTATAATAAGCACTTGTAGTGAGTAGGTACAACGGTTATCATTGATATACCTTGAGATTGAACAATATCAAATGTATTACTAATTATAACTTCTGGTCTTTGTAGTTGGTAAGTACGAGGGTAAGTATTATTATGACCAATGCTGAAAACACCTTCAGTGGGGCGATTTGAGGGAACCTTGCCAAATGGGACTTATTAAATACATTTAGGGGCACAACTTAAGTTTACAGTACTTCATGAATTGATCTGAAAAATGTAATATCTTTTACCCTAGGGCATAAAAATCCTAATTGGTGCGGTATCTACCAAATAGGTGTAACAAATTAACACACAAACACCTCCCAAAACTACCCAACTTTGAGAAGTTATATCTCATTAATGGATTAATGAAAAATGAAAATTTAAACATGATAATTCATAAAAAAAATAGCCTTATTAATTTATGAAATTAAAAGTATAGGTTACCATTTGAAAATCAAAAGTTGATAGTGAAAAATATAAAAAAATTATAAATTCAACAACAGCGTAAATCTATAATTTTGAAAAAAAAAATTTGAAAAAAGTCAATACTTTTTGAAATAATGACTGTTTTACTCTTAGTGAATCATCCTGTATAAAAAAATTGTGAACAAGTGGGTACCGCTGTGGTTACAGTAGGTGTCAAGCATGTCGTTGTAATGAATGTGTTATAATATTTGAATTATATTGATAAATCATCGTATACGAAAAAACATTCTATGGAAGCGTTTGTTTGTGTAAATACTGAGTAAATATTGTGTACCTATTTACACAATAATCTATTCTATAAGAACGGTAAATTTGTCATATTTTCCCCGATGACTAGATAACAAACATTGACAACGCTGTTGCAACGACGACGGCTACCGTGATTCTGAATTTAACATAAATTTCCATTAAAAAGTTCACATTTTTTCATTTATAACTTAATTTCTAAAGGTACGATTTTGATTTTTCTTACAAAAGCACGTTTTTCACAATATTTTTGATGTTTTGTAGTTTACTAGGAGTTAATTGACGCATTAGAAAATTAGTTATGTTCTATAACAAATTTGAAATTGACCTGTGTTTTACAGTCTTAAGAGGATGTCAGCGTACTATTCGTTTTCTCTCTCTAGCCCACGCTCAACATAGACAAAACGCATTTACGCAAAGTAATCTTTTCTATGCGTTTAAGTAATCTTAGAGTAAAGTAACCTATTACAAAAAAGATGGAGAATAATATTTTTGAGGGAACGACATATCGATTTTATATTTTATTATTATTTTACTTTGTATTCGACTTTCAAAACAAACAAAAAAATGCTGTAAATTTAAACGATGTTTAAATTGTTTTGAGACAATATTTAGACAAATCGATATGTCATTCCTTCGAAAATATTATTCTCTATTTTTTTTGTAACGGGTGACTTTACTCTAAGATTACTTAAACGCATAAAAAAAATGATTTTGCGTAAATGTGTTTTGTATAATAATATGTTCCGCGTGAGCCAGAGAAATAGTGAGCTGACAGCATCTTAATACACTTCGTCGTGCAGTTATTATATTATTTTTTGTTACTTTCTTTTTACGGTGGCGCTGGATTAAACTGTACAATAATAATAATAATAATATTGTTGATCTGTAAAATTGATCATAGGGTGAAAACGCTACTAAACCAGACGAACTAAATCTAAAAATAAGGTGTCCGGAGTATGGTCGCTGGTCGCAGGATTAAACTCAATCGGCAAGGTCATTATAGCTTATAAATTAAAACGTTACTGCGACGTGACTACGTGAGCCATTCTCCAATTTCATGCAAGTTGTATACGAAAAAAAATTAATATAAAATATAGATTTAGGTAAATAGAATTATGAAATTATGAAAAACTGAAAAGTAAAAATTAACTAAAAAATTGCGCCCCAAAAAATATTGCGCCCTAGGCCAGTGACTTTGTGGCCTATGGGTAAATCCGCCCCTGATTGTTGGTACTAATCTTAAAAATTGGCCACGCCCGTTTGAAATTAAAAATACGGATACGTAAAAGATATATTAGAGACGCCACATCGACGCGGCGGCAGCGGTCTCATATTAAAAATATTATATAAAAATAAAAAATAAAAAAAAAATAAAAAAATATTGTTTTCAGTATAAAAATATAATAATATATAATCTTTTATCATAATATTATCAAATATAAATTTCATAAATATTCATATTCCTACATTCCTACACATGCGCAACGCGTATACACGATTGCCGACATATTATTATGTTTAGAATTAAATCCACACGCATGCGCAGTTCAATGGATAAGTGGTCAGACGTGGCGCGTTTTAAAATCAGCTACCAGGGACTCATGGTCTAATCGTTACTTTTCTTCAGTTTCGGCGGCGGCGGCTGTTGTGACGACGCGCGGCAGCAGTTGTAGCTACGCGCTCAACAGCCATCGCGATCATAGCATACGTAAATCGAAAATATAGTCGTTACACCCGCATTTGTTGTCTCCGTCTTACAAGCGTACGACATAACAAATTTACGCTCAGCAGTTCACGTTTTATGCCGTTAGCTTAACAATTAGAGTGAATCGACCTATTATGAAACTTGATGGTAAGAAGATTATCTGTGTTTG
>NC_042493.1:102433018-102448645 GCF_005508785.2 Acyrthosiphon pisum
CACGAGTTAAAGATATTTTTATTTTGTTTTATCGTGCTTTTAATATTTAGTTTAAAATTTATTATATAGTTGACATTGTAGGTAATTTATTTTATAACTTAATTAACATTGTAGGTACTCATTTTGAAAAATAAATATGATTCCGGCGAATACAGTTAATAGGTACAACTGTATTCGCCAGACATATTATTATGTTTAGAATTAAATCCACACGCATGCGCAGATCAATGGTTAAGTGGTCAGACGTAGCAAGTATTAAAATCACGCTACCAGGGACTCATGGTCTAATCGTCATTTTTCATCAGTTTCGGCGGCGGCGGTTGTTGCAATGACTATAATAGGCAGAAGTAGCTCCTCGCTCTTACATTCTGTTACATCATAGAAAAATATTATAGTTTGTCTAACTACTGTTATAATTACACATTTATAATAAATACAATAATATTTCTCTATTCGTATTAATCGATCGATTGTTAAGCCCCGTTCACACGATCAAATAATTTGTCAAATATTTGATGTATGTCAAACTTCAAATATTTTAGAAATGGTTTTTTAATATTTGGAGTTTGACAAACGTAAAATATTTGACAAATTATTTGATCGTGTGAACGGGGCTTTATAGTAGTTAATCTTAATAATTGGGCCACTTCCGTTTGAAATTAAAAATACGGATACGTAAAAGGTAATATTAGAGACGCCACTTCGACAGCTGCTGTCTCATATTATTATCAAACTGAACAAAAATAATAATAATAATAATATCAGGTTGGTCGAGGTTGATCGGGATGGTAAAACAGACGAACTAAACCAATAAATAGTTAGTCGGAGTACCAGGGACTCATGGCTAAATTGTTACTTTTCCTCAGTATCGGCGGCGGCTCGGCGGCTGATGTGACGCCGCGCGCAGCAGTTGTAGCTACGCGCACAACGGCAATCATCGAAAATATGATCGGTTACAACGTTTCTGCAATTTATTCTTACAACGTTACTATGAGTCACTGAGTTACTGAGTACAAATAAACCATCACGCGTCGTTTTTAGCAACTTTTATCATCCAAATAACGCTCATTACGATCACCTAAGGTGTGATTAAAAATGAATAATTTAATACGTATACCAATATTAAAAATCACGGAAATCGCTGAGGGAATAAATTTGCCAAATGCAAATAGAATTCAATAGGTTGATTCACTACAGCCATTGATGTATAATTAAAGTATATAATCAATGTTACTCAGTCTAGTTACTACTAAATACTAATGTATGCGTACAATTTTGATTTGACGAACAACTGGATAATTAAAATACGTGGATAGCTAAAAATTATAAAATAATAAATTGTATTATGCTGTAATAGGTGTATTAATTTATTTAAATTGGAATTTAACTGTTTAACTTAAACTGTTTATGAATTACGATGAAAAACTATTATATCCACATATAAAGTCATTCTAAGTAAATAAATAATAATCATTCATATATAATTTATATAGTTTATTTTTAGCATTCTAACTGAAATGTACACACTACACATATTATAAATTTATATATAACGCTTTTGTTTGTTGGTTTATTATTATAACACATTCTAAATGTTTATTATTTTCGTGCATAAAACATGTTTAGTAATAACTTACTGAAAAAACAAATACAATAGTCAATAGTCAAATTGTAAAATTATTAGATTTGATACCTATGTAAATAAACTTATTACTTCTATCATGTAGAGAATATGATAATATATATAAAATATAATATTTTATGAAAATATCAAGTACCTATTTACCTACGGTAAATAGTTTTTGAATTACTACAAAATACGTAAAATAATTCTATGATGATTAGTAAATTTACGGGTGAATATCAACTATTAAGTATCGATGAAGTATAGAATAGTATAGTATAGTATGTCGATATTCAAACGTGGAATTAACACGCACGTACAAACGTGATTTATTCAAAAATAATGTCCAATGCGTTTAGTATAAATAATAAAGTAGGTAGACAAAGATAATAGCATCTTATTTTTAAAATTTTACGCAGTGGCGTAGTCAGGGTGGAAAATCCACCCCAAATTGCCGTATTAGTTTGAATGATGGACGTTTAGACGCATCGCACATGGACCTAAAAGCCAACATGTTTGGGTACAAATAGATACAACATTTAAACACATAGAATAAAAGTCGGTGCACACGTATTGCATACCAAGTCAGGTAAACGAACCTTTTTGAACGAATTGCGTCCCAGACGAATTTCGTGTTACTTTTACACTTAATATTTTTTTAGTGGTTTCCAAATTTGTTTTTAATTTTGATAATAATTTTAAATTTTTTATCAATACCTAAAAATAATAAATTAAATATTTATTTTAAAAATAAAATTATTATATGAAAACTAGCTTTTAATGGTTTGTACTTTTATAGATATTTTTGAAAAAATATTACGGACTTTCCAATCAATATGTAACTATGGATTATATGCGAGACACTATATATCAGATAACATCGTACAACACCACAAATATAAATACCTACAGAAAATATTATAATAATATGTGATTTATACTACCTACCTATGATATTATATTTTTACAATTAAATTTTTTTTTTAAATATGTGGATATGACGATTTATATTAAGATATTAAGTTTTCATAGAAGTTATTTTATAACATTACCTGGTAAATCTGGGGGTAAGTCAGTCTAATCAGAGAACGTAAGGGTAAACATAATACATATAGGTATACAATATTAGACAATATATCTTTATTACACCTGTATCAATAATATATAATATAATATATGACTACCATACTACAGATTTCTTTATAGTTTTTAACTGTGGTACCTAAGTGGTAAGTTCCAATGCAAATAAGAAGATTTAATATGCAATTGTGTTTATAAACATTAGATACAGTCAGTGGCGGCTCGTGGGTTTTTAATGAAGTAGTGCACATCCAAAAAAAATACACGAATAAATAATAATAATATAATATTAATATACGTTAATGTCGGTCGTCGATGAAAAACAGAAATACGATTGTCACGATTAATGTTTTGAATTTCCGATAATGATCGACTACTGACTAGCTAATATTATCAGCTGATAATCGGAATATAATAAATAAACGAGACTACGAGAGTAAAAATAAACTTTAATAACATAATAATGCCGATGCCGACGCGCAACGACGCTGCTGCGACGCGACGTCGAAAATAATTCGCTGAAAACAATTTAATTGGCTATGTGCACACCAATTCCATTATTGCTTTAATTTTTACACTGTACAAATGTGCACAACGATTGTGTGCACAACTGCAGTACTGCCACTATAATAGTATACTATAATAATACACGCCGATACCGTTCCTTCGCGGACGGCCGTTTAGCAGTCGAAATAACCCACTCCAAATATTAAATATAATATTATTATATTATTATTTTCTTTATATTCTGAATTTACATTTTTATATTTTGAAAATAATCCTAATTACATAGCAGGTACTTAGTTCATAGTTGTATTATTGTGATTTATGTTTTCAATTTTTCTTGAGGTTGGGTAGGTACCTAGTGCACGTGCACTTGTGCACATACACACGAGCCGCCACTGGATACAGTATAATATGTACCTATATGTATAATACTAAATTAGGTACCTACTTATTAAGTATTTTCGACTTACTCATCTAATCATTTTCAATTTCTCATAAATGTATTCTGATTAAAACACTTTTTCCACTGACAAAGAGTACCTACATCCATTTTATTTCAAAACGGTAATAAGCATTTATTAATATACACGAATGGGTTGAAGATGGCGAGTTAGTAAAATGTGAAAATGCACCACTGTCAAACGATGAACAACGCAATAAACTTTGGATAAATCAAAACAGTGAATCTTATGATGCTCTAAAAAAAATAATCACAGCTAAAGATTTTATTAAAGACTTGGCACATGCTAAACATTTTATTCATACAGGAGACTAGAGTCATATCATAATGTCAGACTTAAATATAATATGTCTTAAAAAATTCATCTGAAATACAACGGTATGTATATTCAATCAATTTCGGCAACTATTGACCACAATAGTAATTTAAATAAAAATCCGATCGGGGAAAAAGTAGTATATTCAAAGAGCCTTCGAAAATGTACAATAAAAACTCGTTTTGAACCAACAAAATCAGAGTGGCGGCATGTTATATTAGAAAGTCTACAAACTGCAATTAGAAGTGGACCTGTTGATTGTGAACAGTTCACATACAGTAATAAAAACGCGCCTAAAAATATGGCTCCAGTAACTAAACCTGATTTAGACGATTTAAAAGCGAAACGATTTTCAAGATTTTCGTATAATAAGTAGATTTTTTTTTCGCTAGTTAATTTAAAATATTAAAAATATGTCACTATAGCAAACATTTTTATTAAATATATTGTTAATATTATTTTTTTTACAATTTGTACCTGGGAACAGTAGCTATATAAATTTAAATTTAAATTGTCAAAAAAAATTAAAAGTTGTAAAACAGTTACATTACTAAAATCCCGACTAAAATTATATTGTTCATTAATACAGAAAATCGTTTCTGATGGTAGAACATTAGAATCTTTGAACCCTACGAAATTTCCTATACCTAAATTTTACAAAACAATACCTATTTATTAAAAACTTGTTTTTTTTTATTTTAGATACATATAGGTCATAGGTAGCAATATTTTTTTTTTATTATAAAAATAGGTTTTTTTTCTAAATAATACAATGCAATTATATATTCGGATAATATGTTATCAGAATACTTAATTGTATTGTATTATTTAAAATTATTTTTTTGTTCCATAATGTTCATAAATATATATACCTATGTACCTAGTTTGTTTAATATAGGTTTATGAATTTAGGGTTACCAACCTTTATCAAGTTTGGACCACGAGTTTACCCAGTGAGTAAATTGTTTATAACAGATGAATTTCCATTTTTTGTTATCCAGCATAAGGAAGTTGTTATGTTTCTTTCGATTTTTAGTCTAAACGTTCATTTGCCGGCATGTAATATTTAAAATTTCCTCATCCAATATAATTTCAGAAAATGATTTATTTAATGTAATGCATTTTTTACAGAATTTTTTATCTGGACAAAGTTTTTGTAAATTTTCAAATTCAATACAACAAACGCACTCACGATCGGTTCTTAAATTCACACACTTCTCACATGAACACCATTCGTTCACTGGTGTTACCTGGGGTGTTACAGAACTGTTTTTGATACAAAAATTTGTATTTAAAAATTCGTTAGCGAAAATCATCGGATTGAAATTACTGTCAATATCGTTGATTGTTGGCTCAAAACTATATGGCTATAATGTCATGTCAGTATGTCACAAATTAGTTTGAAAGCACTAACAAAACTTTAATTTTATACAGCAAAAACATATTATAAAGGTTGTAATGTTGTATGTGTGTGTTGTGTGTTTAGAAGACTCACGACTGACAAGCGACTGCTTGATAAATACTGATATGAATACAATACACATAAAGTTATGTTACTAACTACGGCCTAAATATTATAATAATTTATTATCATTTGTCTAAAAATAACTTTGTACAAATAGACACAATAATTAACCACCACAATAACATTGTTGAGGTATTGAACACGAACGGCGTACGTAAGTATAGAAATTAACAAATCTAATAATAGTAAGATATTGCTAAGAAAGTTTATCATTTGTTTATAAATAAACCGTTTAATAATTCTACTATAAAATAATATAATATTAAAAATTTAGTTCTAAAGCTTTAAATATTTATAAAGGTCTACATCAATAAATTGAGTATTACCAGAGTTATAGGCGTTTAAACAGCGAGAGTCGTATTTTTCCCGTAAAATCGTGTACACAGTAATCGGTGGCGGCGAAATTAGGACGTCACGCGTATTTTTCAAATGCCCATAACTGGCTAAATATTGGACGCTAACAGTTTTTAGTGGAGCCAATAGTCTGTTATTATTTGGTTTTATTCTCGGTTTTATTTCACAAAATTATGAAAAAAAATAATATATTTTCAGTTGTGTAGTCCTTTAAGTGTTTTAATGGTTTTTGAACTTTTGAGGAGTGATACTTAAAATTATTTAAAATTAATACATATTGTGAAGGAAATTGATAGCTGTTTTTTGCTTTCGTCAGTCATTATAATTGTCAATTAAATTTTATTTGGTGGTCAAAAAGTCTGAAAATGTAAGGTTTCTGATAAATTTATAGGATAGCAGTTGAAAAATACTGAAAATACATAGGCACGAATTTTATTTATAAGAAATTAAAGTTCAAATTTTGACAAGATGTATCAAAATTTCAAAAATTATCAACTGTTGTAATTAAAAAATTATAAAATGTTCAGTTTTTATAATTAAGAGTTGAAAATTTAAAACAAAAATTCTCATAAATAATTCATACTGTAACTAAAAAATCTTAAAAATATACTCGAAAATATATAAACACATTTATTTTTTATAGATATTTAAAATGTGAACAAAATTACATATTTAAACCAAAACTATCGATTTTCCTGTAACTTAATTTTAAAATCGGTGTATAATTAACTTGATGTTAACACCGTGTGGCACTTTTTCAAAAATTCTAAAAAAATAAATAGAGTTCCAACAAATGGCAGTACCTTTTCAACAACATCCAACAAATCATGTAGAACCATTTTGGATGGTTTTTGGAACTTTTAAAAAAAGTTGCCCGATGGTGTGAAGTAAGCGGCACTTTTTAAAAAATTCGTATAAAATAAATAGTTCCAACAAATGGCGGGACCTTTCCAACAACGTTTATTGATTTTTCATCAAACCGATTTTTATTGAATTAAAATAATAAAAAAATTCAATAAAAAGATCTATATTTGATAAAAAAAATTTGTTAGAAAATTCGTACATTATAAAAAAAATTGTTTTTTATCGATTTTTTTAACAATTTTTTTTTAAGATTTATATTTAATTAAAAAATTTTAATGTTTATCATCATGTTTTATCTAAAAATTTTTTATTTAAGTCCGAATTTTTTACCAAAAATATTTTGATAAATTTAGATTTTTTATTGATTTTAGATTTTTTATTACAGTTTTTTGATTGATTTTTTATCAAACATAATTTATTTAAAAATTTAATTCAATTTCGATTTTTATTAAAAAAGAAATTGAATAGGTACAAATCTGTTTGATGAAAAATTCATAATTTAAAAGATCTATAATTTACAAAATATTAATACAATTTTTCGATAAAACAAGATTTATATAAAATCTTTATTAAATTAAAATATTAAAAAAATTCTGCTTGATAAAAATCAATAAAAAATATTTAATAAAAAAATCCAAAATTAATAAAAAAATCTATATTTGATAAAAAATACGTACCTTATAAAAAAAACGAAATTGAATTAAATTCAAATTAAATATATTACCTATAACATGTTGATAATTCAATTTCAAATAGTTAAAGTTAATACAGTAGGTTTAATGTATCCTAATATAAAAATGTATTGTATCCTGGGGGGGGGCTGACCAAAATTGAAAAAAAAATTCTCCAAAATTCCAATTTTTATTTGGTTAATATTGGCGTTGGTTTGGAATGGATCGGACAAAGCGGGGGGCTGCGTGAAGTTAGGCCCCCCAAATCATTTTTTTTAGTTTGCGAGCGTGCACTAAATTTGCAAATTCTAAAAACCGATTTGCAATTATTTGCAATTAATTTGCTAAATGTTGGCGCTGGTTTGAAATGAATCCGCCAAAGTGGGGGCGCTAACTTCATGGTCATGTTTGTTATTCATATTTCCATTAGTTACAAAAAAAAATTATTATTATTATTTTCATCACCACCACGTAATTTTCCTCTAACCCCGTAACTTTCTAAATTTTTTCTTTCATATTATCCTCCTGCTGACAATAACAAACACAAGAAATAATGAATATCAAGTAGGCAATCCATCTGCTATAAGTGCAACTCAGCCACCTTGGTAGACAATGTGCGAAAATTCGATTTGATGCATTCTTGTACCTGATCTGTCCGAATAACTTTCGGCCACCAACAACAAATAAATAGGTACTAATTAGTAATTTCTACTAATTATTTTTTATATAACCTATAGCAACCATTTATAAACAACAATTTCCATCGTAAATCTCAAAATCCCTGTTTGAGCACTTCCCCGGGTTGGGCTTGATGGATCCAATTGTGAATCTAAAGGCATTCAAGCCTCGATTCAAGCACACACAACAAACTTCATTCAAATCGGTCCGGCCGTAGGAGATTTTCAGTGACGTACATGTACAGTAGTATTATATATATACAGTGTGTCCCAGAAATCCCGTATCACCCTTAGTATCTTCGTGGAAAATCAATATATTTAAATCGAGATTTAAATGCAATTTTTTTACAGTAATAAGTATGGAAATTCTGATTGAATAACACAATATTCGATTTTTTTTCAAAAATTTATTTTAGGAAAATACATTTATTAAATTTCCAAGATAGCTATTTTGTTGATCATGTTTTTTAAAACAGTTCAAAAAAAAAAAATATTAAAATTTAATGAAAATCGCCCAAGTTATGGCTAATTATTATTGTGAATTTCTAAGAATAATAGTTATGTTACCTATGCATACGGCATTAGCAAAATACGGTTCGCATGTTCATTATTAAAATCACGCTGATTTTTCTGCTAAAATTAAAAATAATAATTAGCCCTAACTTGGGCAATTTTCATTAAATTTTAATATTTTATTTTTTTGAATTGTTTTAAAAAATATGATCAACAAAATGGCTATCTTGGAATTTTAATAAATTTATTTTTCTAAAAAAAAATTTTGATAATTTTTGAATTTTTGAAAAAAAAAATCGAATATTATTTTATTCAATCAGAATTTCCATACTTATTACTGTAAAAAAATTGCATTTAAATATATTGATTTTCCACAGAGATACTAAGAGTGATACGGTACTTCTGGGACCTACTGTATATTATTATAAAGATAACAATTAAGTATTAACAATGTTTGCGCTGCCGGCTATTTGCTGGCATTTGGCCGGGCAACTAATAATAATATAAGAGTTGTGCGGTGTTCACAACTTTGGACGGGATAGGTGACTCAGTATAAATATCAGTAATAACAATACGTATTAAATAATTGATTACAATAAACTATAATATAGCACGACAAATGTGCAAATGTCGGCCGGCGAAGACGTCTGTTCCCGAGCGCAACTCGAAACAATAATAATTCAGCCGACTGATAGGTATTAGGTGTAATAATAATAAATTACCTATCGGCACGTCGTGCTCCGCGGTGGGGCGGTGTATAGGCGGCGGCGGCGGCGACTGCAACAGCTGCTGCGACGATGTCGATGACACGCAGGCGAACGGGGGGGGGGGGGGGCAGCGGCGTTACCGGACGACGGCGATTGACCGGATTACGTAATGCGCAAATGACATAATCATGGCGCTGAGATCAGCGTCGCGCGAGGGATAATGTACACAATAATTATATCGACGATGAACGATATATGACGTGCTTTGTCGGAATCAGACGACAACCGAAGAGCCGACGCAACGGGATGACACGTGCCCGAATATTGGCGGCGAACGCGCAACGGACGACAACTCGTCGATAATCGATACGACGAAAACGGCGTCGAAGACACAATAAATTATTACGTCGGACGCCGCGACAACGAACTAACACGACGTGCGAAATAAATATTATGTGATATAAATGCGCGGATTACTATAGCACATCACGAGGTGGTCGCTAAGCGGCATCGAAACAACGGACGGCCGCGACACACTCCTGGAGCGTAGGAAAAAGACAACTAGACAAGTTCTAAGTCGCCGCCGGCGGCGACTTGGTCGGAGCGGTCCGTAGTCCGCGGGCCGCGCGATGCGCCGTCTCGCGGACCGGTTGTCAAATGTTGTAATGAAAACGGCGGCAAGTTCGAACGAACGACGTTACGCGCGTAAAAATAACTGACGGATTTGTCATTTGCATACTACACGTCTATACACGGTTCATCGAAATTGTTGATAAAAATCATTTGTAGTGTTCTCGGAAAAAGATTTTTTCTCGACGCGATATGAGATATTACATTTTCTTAATCAGTAACCGCGCGCGTCCACACACAAGCGTTATTCCGTTATTACTTATAATAGTTATTAGTAGGGATGAGAAGTTATAGGATTTGCATATTTTTTTCTGTATCTTTTATCTATAGCTAGGTAAGCTAAAAATCTGTTCTATAACCTAATGACTTGAAATTTGGTATTTAAATTCTGCATTATTTTGCATATATTGGTAGTTTTCTTAAAAGTTGCATATTCGTGGTTTTTTTGTGCATAAAAATGCATATTTAGTAAAATTATTTATACATTAATTACTTATTAGTATAGGTATTAATATATACTTCGGCCCACGAGAGTCCATACGTAAAAACGCGTCCGTCGCTGAGCATCGGCATGTTGTCGAATAGTGGAAATTGCATCATTGCGTCACGTATTACTGTCGCGGTGTACGTATGGACTCTCGTGGGCCAGACTGTAGTTCATAATATTTTGTTATACCTACTCTTAAAATTATTATTTTTATTATGGATTGTACTAAAGTAAAATCCTAGCAACAATGCAACATACCTACCACCACTACCTGGTACCTATTTGTGCTGTAGGCAAGGCTGGGCAAGTTAATGATTTTTAGCAACTCAGTTAAGTTAATATGCACCAATAACAAAAAGTCAAAAGTTAATTTAACTATAGGTTAACTCTTAGGTTAAAAAACAATACACACTTTTTGTTAGCTTTTTATTAAGTAAAAAATAAGTTAATTTGTTTATAGAACGTTAACGTACTTTTTTTCATCCCAAAACTAAATTGTAGGCTATAGTGTTAATATTTTATACAGTATTTTTATATAAGTTAGATTCGAATGATATACATTTTTACTTTAAACAATTCATGGTAAATATACCCCCCCCCCTCAAAGTACCGACTATATTCGCTTTCCTATCAGAAAAGATACTCTTGAAGAAAATCTAAGTACTGTCCTAAAAGGTAATAACAGACACAAAAAATAAATAAAAAATAAAAAAAAACACACATCATTGTAAAATCAATACATTCATCGTTCCACTCAGAACCTAAAATACGCTCATGAAAATTATACGCCGGTACCATTTCAAAAAATACACGAGGATAATGTTTAATTTTTTTGTGATCGGTCGAATTTGAGCGCTGAGTATGTTGTAATGTAGAGGTATAATATAAATTATAATCAATGCAACTCTTATGTAGAAATAAACATCAAAACTTCGCGTCTCCGCGTCAGATTATATTCACTCTATTGGATATTATTTTAATGTTTTAAATACCAAAAATAAAAAATATTTTTATTTTATTTAAAAATTAATTATTAATACTTACAAAACTGATAAATAATACAAGTTAATTAATGCAATAATGAAATGCTAACAAATATGACAAGAACTTTTATTTTCCAAAAACAAATTAGGTACCTACGAAAATAAAAACAAATAAGTATCTATCCAACTACTTGGTAAATAACAAAAAAAACTCTTATTTATAGACAATAAATATAAAAATAACATAAGCAACTTTTAATACTAGCTGGTAGGTGGGTTATATACTTCCGTGATGTTCTATGAAAACCATTTGGCAATTCTAGATACCGTAATTACGTAAATGAAGCGTGACAAGAAATAATAAAATATGTGTGGCTAACGCGAGATGCAAGAAGGTAATTTATGAGACGTCCTTGCCACGCAAATACGTTATGACTAGGGCTAGGAAAATAAAGCACTAAAAACCTACAATAAAGGAATTAAAAAATTGCCAATAATGCTACAAAAAAAAGCATTTTAACCAAGAAAATGCAACTAAAAAAGACTTAAACATTTTTAAGTTTAACTGAAAAATATTTTTAATATCAAAAAATAATTTATTAAACACATTTTTATATGTTCACACTAAGTAATTCTTAGAACAACTAAGTACAATTTATAAATATTGAAAAAAATAAATTAAAAACCGTTTTATTAAATGTCGATAAATGTCAACGTATTACGTAACCATTACTCCCCACTCGGTAATCACTTTGACAAAATCTAAGAATCTATTTTCAGAAATATTTTCCGATAAGGCAATAATATTTCACTACGAAATCATAAAATAAGTATATATAATAACACAATTAAAATAAATTAATAAATAATAATTTAGATAAATATGTACGTCAATGTTCTAAAAATGTTAAATATGCGTATAATTACAAAAAAAATCTAATAAACTGACAAAAAAGTACCAAAAAAGCATTTATTTACGAATATCATAAGAAAATGCAAAAAAAGCAAAAATCAAAATTGCATATTTGAACTCTGTGATGAATGAATCGAATTTTGTTTTTGATTAGCTATGCCTCTGTACTCTGTAGTACTATGAAAGAAAATGCAAATGCTACAAAATCCTAGCCCTAGTTATGACGCTATATGTACCTACTTTTAAAAATTTTTAAAGGTCTTCACTAATTATAAAATATATTATGTACAGTGTGTAAAAAGTCTGACATTTTTTTGTATCATAGAAGTTGAGAACAAATAAAATTAATTTGTGCCATTTCAAAACATACCAGGGAAAATTCTTAATATTTTTGTGATTGGTCGAATAGCAGTGGTATTAAAGCTGGAAGCAAATCCCTTGCACAGTACTGAGTGAGCACTAATGTAGTGTAATATTTAATAGAAATTATAATCAATGCCACTCTTGACCTGGAAATGAAGGTCAAAACTTCGCGTCTCCACGTCGGATTATGTTAACACATAATATTATGTTTATTAGTTTATGACTATGTTTAAATTCACGTTTTTTTCATTTTGGCCATTATTGTACACGATTTATGTATTTATCGTTTAATTAAAAACGAGTACGCTTGCGTTTGAATCAATCCTTGTGTAACTACTATAACTAGCCTGTAACCTGGAGTCTATCGAATCTGAAATAATATTTTGTTCAATGGCTCTAAGCCTCTAAATTAGTTACCCCCCCCCCCCCACTTTTTTTTGCCCTATCCCCTTTTATATTTTTAAAAATCTCACTACCCCCCTCCCGGATTTTTGATTTAGCATTTGATATCTGCACGAACATTTTTGATCAGACCCCCACACAATGATTAAATTTTGTTTTTATTTTTTTTTTAATAGCCACTCCACCCGTAATTTGGTTGTAAAAATGGTTTCGTGCGATAAACAACATTTTACAAAACGTGAACATTTAATAGTATCTATCGGTCGTAGTGGTTTTATTATTTGGATAACAATCATTGGATTGAGAACATTTAGTTTTGTTGAGACAAGTTACTAAGGAAAACTTATCACGTAGGTACATACATTACACATAGTACCTTATAATTTATTATTAATTATAGAATCACCTTTTTTAATTTAATCAAAAGTAAAATATTGAACTAGAATAACGATAGGTATGGCGGAAAACTGTCATAGGTTGCATAATCCAGATAAATCAGTTACCATTTTCTGTAATATTTACACGTTTCCGTTCACCTTTTTTATATTTAATTGACGATCACATTAAACGATAAAATTTGAATAATAAATTATACATAACATCGTCCAAAGGCAAAATAAACTACCAATCACGGGCGAAGCTAAGACAGGTCAGCTAGTAAAATATAATATTATAGAGTGTAGATTAGGTACCTAATCCAGGTAATACGTATTAATGTAATTAGTACTAATGGCTGCATGTAAACTGCGGCAAAATTAATCTTTGTTTAAAGTCAATATGTAAACTTCGGCAAAGAAAATTCAACATTTTATAATTTGCGACAAAACCGATAAGATACATTATACAAACTGCGGCAATTTATTTCATATGTTTATACTATATATACTGATTATACATATCGATACGATAACATAAATTATAATGTATACCTATACCTATTACATATATGATATTATGTACGTATATCATTTAATGAATTTTGTTATGTTACATAAAAATTGGTAAGGTAAAACCAAATGTATTTTTTCTGTGTTTACTTAGTACTTACTAGTGAGTTAGATGTCAGTAAGAGTAGCTTAAGGAATTTTAATTCAACATGGAATTTACATCAATGATTATCCAGAATGTCAAACTATATTAGTAGTGTTAGACGCTGATTATAAAATATGGGAACGCTCAAAATATTTAATATAAATATGCAGGGACAAATTGGTCTTAAATAACAAAAATACATAATTGTATTTAAATGATGACGCATAGGTTAATATGATGTAGGTACCTACATAATTTATGTCATCGATCCGTACTTCTATAATGTATATACGTATAGGCAGATTGAATAATGTTAAATTTTTATTTGTCGCAGTTTACATATCGAATTTTATAAAAAGGTTAATTTTGCTGCAGTTTACCATCTCCCATAATAATACACACTGTACTATGCATCAACCAAAACCTCCTATAGATGTCCAAGTATATAACATCCTGAAAAATGATCTATTTTACAATAATAAGATGTATTTTGTTTATTTTAACTAATACAATTAATAACATCAATGTGATTTACCTCATTGTATAATAGATCAACTTATACATCCTATAGATATCTATTGAATGATTTCGATATAACATTCAACAATAACATCTATTTAACAATAATATTAGGATATTAAATTATATAAAATTTACTTCAAATAAAAATATCTATATAATGTATCATCGATGTTTTCTAGAACAGTAAAAACTGATGACAATAATAACGTATATGGGATGTTTAAAAATGACAAATTTATTATTTAATTATTATTAATAACCGCCAAAGCGCTAGCTATAATATCGATTATGCGCATAATAAAAATATAAAGCATCAAAACATATTATTATCATTTATCGTTCGCCAGCGATGCGACTATAGTCGTTATTTTAACCGATTACAGCCAATTCATTGTTTGCAGTGAATTTATTACAATATTAAGAGGGGGCATTTAATTATTTTCTATTGTTTCCGTAGAGCTTGTGTAAGCCTGTTAAATTATGATCCCAATGTTCATAAATAAATTTAAGTGGGGCATTTGCCCCCAAAGCCCCCCCTGGCTATGACACTGTATATTCCCCTAACATTTTGTCTGTGTGTACTTAAAATAATCACAAGGTGTAACTCCAATTAATAAATAAATACAATTTAGGATTTGGTACTATTATTACGCATGTGTTATTCACAATTTTAATAATTTTGATAATACACAATATACCTAATATAATAATACCACAACAGTAAAAATGTATAAATTATGATAATGAACGGCACCAAAGCAATAATACAAATAATATTAATAATAATATAAATATAAAAAAACTTACATATATGACGGTGCTCCGTGCTCGGCTGGCCACCTATCCTATGGCTTTGTTAGTAATAATAATAATAATAATAATAATAATAATAATAATAATAATACGCGGCGCACACAATGCGTCGCGGCGTCGTAACAATAATTCATTCACAATATAATAACTCTGGTGCAGTGACGGCGCTAGGGGGGGGGGGGGG
>NC_042493.1:102448695-102457556 GCF_005508785.2 Acyrthosiphon pisum
ATTCTGAGGTGCTGGAGCCGCTTTGATTACGTTGACGCGCTTACTCAACGTATGTAGGCCCTCCCTGTCGATTTTGTGTACTAGATATTCGATTGATGTCTGTAGAAAATTGCACTTTTCTTTCTTGACCTTCAGACCCGCCATATTAAACAAATTTATTAGTTTATTCAGTCTCACGTTATGCCCTGCTACCCGATAATATAAGGTCGTCTATAAAAACCTCAGGTCATACTTTACTAGTAACACTTTCGATTGCCCATTGGAACTCTCCCGCTGATGACTTTAACTACTGATGTAAATTTGTATAATACAAATGTATAATATCGTATTATACATGGTATTATACACGCTGTATAGAATTATTTTATACAATGGTAAAAATCTGTATTTTACTATTGTTACTTTTTTTACATTAAACATTTAATTTATTTATTATTTAGAAAAGAAACCAAAAGGGTCATTTATATGTTAATTAAAATTGTTAATTATTAGGTACTTTACTTGTTGACTTTGTTATTACTTTTGAACTTAATTTATAAAATTTTCTTATTATTTTGTATTAATATGATTCAATTTTCAAATGGGAAATGGACAATGGTCGAATAATCAAGTTTAAATTGTATATATGTAATTTTAAATTTGCATATCTTTTAATACAGGATTTTATACCATATAAAATGTGTATAATACAAACAATTATTAGACTATACTTAAATACAATAGTATTATAAAAAGTTTAATACGGTATAATACAAAAAAAAAATAAAATTCTGTATTTTAACATCACTAACTTTAACCCAAACGGGACCCGCGTATATTTAAACAAACCTTTTATAGTGTTGATTGTAATGAACCACTGTGAATCGTTATCGAGTAGAAGTTGTGTGACCTCCAGGTCTATTTTGGAAAAATACTTCGTGTCCATAATCTTAGCGTAAAGGTGTTCTATCTTAGGTAGTGGGTATTCCGTTTAAAACTGGATTTATCGTTATCTTATATTCACCACACAATCTCACCGACCCGTCACTTTTTAAAATAGCTACTCGCTACTATCGATTGGGATCAAATTTTTGACTAAACGTTCAATCTCAGTTACTACTTTATCTCTAAGGGCTAAAGGAACTACGCGGTGCTTGCAAAATTTTGGTCTAGCCCCTGACTTCAGTTTTAACGATATGGTATACGCATTAAATATGCCGAGTCCCGCGTCGAATATTGGTTAAAAATATGGATATAAATATCAAAGAAAAAATTATAAAAAACCAAAAAAATTACTTTGACCAAAAAGTTACAGTGGAAGAAACAGTATTTGAAAAAAAAAGGAAAGAAATGTATTTTAAAATTTAAATTGTTATGTATTTTAGTTTTATTTGAATCTTATTGTAAAAAAGGGAGGATGTTATGATAATGTAGGTACTTATTATCAGTTATAATAATATTTTAGGTTAGCTTCTTAAGTTTCATATTGTTAGTTATCAGACACTACTACACTAGTCTTGTCATCATGTTACTTTTTATATTTTATTGTAATTGTTATACTTGTACTTTAAATATTATAATTAAGAGTGATTAAATACAATTAATTGTCATTCTATTATAACAATGAATCTATTATGAATTTTAAAATAGCAAATAATTATGAGTAATGTTATAACCACATAATTAATGTAATTTTTTGGTATCTTGTAGGTATATAGGTTATTCAATTTCCTTATAATTTATACGAGTTAAAAACATAAATAAAGATAATGTAAGTACAATTATATGTTGGTTAAACTAGAACAATAAATAATTATAGTTAAAGATCTAGGCGATTTTCCATAATAGTTAGGTCAAGCCAAGGCTGGGCAAGTTAACGATTTTTTTTTAACTCGTTAAATTAAGTTATTTTAAAATAATGAAGTTAATCATATTTCTTTCGTTAACTCGTTAAGTTAAAATTTAACTTTGAAAAAAAAGTAACTTAACTTAGTTTAAAGTTAAAATTTTCTAATTTGCAAAAATAAAAATTGCACACATAATATTAGTTATTTTACACTCAAGAAAATTACTAGGAAAATTTTTTTTAAATGATACATAAAAGTATTAACTAGCTATCAAAAAATCTACTTTTCCAAAATAAATCGTAGTCCTGAACTCATACCCAAATCAATTTATACTTATATTTTATCATTTTATTACTTATAGTTGTCTTTATTATATGCTTCACCAATAACATGTCAAAATAATTATTTATTAAATTCTGCATTTTATCTGTGTTGTGACTTGTTATAATGTCGGTAATTATTATTGTTGCACCAAATTCGGACTACCCGATTATTGCATTTATTTAAAATGGAAAAACTGAAGTCTGGATATTTTATATTGTTATTTTTTTTTTATAGATGACCTGTAAGTTTAATTAATATTATAATATTACTGAGCTCCACTCAGAATCTAAAATGTATGAGCCCCCCAAAAAAAATTACAGTACTTGGAATATAATGTCATTTTTATTATATAAACATATACAGTTTTATTTTTATACGGAATGCTTACTTTCAGAAATAGTCAATCCACAGTACACGGAAAGAGATTGTTGGTAGATGACATCTTAGATATACATCTCAAGATATACTACTTATAATATTATTGTTCCAAAAATCACAGACGAATTTCACGGATATCACAATTTTTTTATATAATATAAATAATGGTTAGCAATATTGAAATTACTAAATTAATTTCATCTGTAATAAATATTATTCAATTGTGGAGTGATAGAATAGTATTCTATAATATTGTGTACTAATGTGTAGGTATTATTATATCACAACAAAAACCCTTAAGGTAAAAATGGCTAGGTAAAAAAATATAAGATCTTATAAACACTATAAAGATGTGATATCATGATTAAATGTTAAGTATATTGAATTTAAGTATAAACTTATTTTGTTTCAATAATTTATTTCCTTGGCGAAGAATTATTCCTTAAAAGAAACAAAGTGTGATGAACAAAATAATTAAATGGCAAAGGACTATTAATATACAACGTATTATTATTTAAAAAATATTATTATTAATATTGACCTGTATAATACTATTCTAAATAATTCCTAACCGAGTAAATAAATTATTGAAACAAAATAAGTTTACTCCAATTCAATATACTTAACATTTATTCATGATACCTATCACATCTTTATAGTACATAAAGATCGTATATTTTTTTTACTTAGCCATTTTTACACGTAGTTTACGAGGGGTTTTTTATGTGACATCACTAATTGTTATCGTTATTAAATATTGAGTATTTACAGAATAATATATAAGAGCGGTGATTTGTTGGTAACATTGGCAACGTTAACGCATCGACGACTACGACGACGACGGCTACCGTGATTCTGAATTTAGTATAAATTTCCATTTAAAAGTTCGCACTTTTTCATTTATATCTTAATTTTTAACGTACGATTTTGATGATTTTTTTACAAAAGCACGTTCTACACAATATTTCGGATGTTTTGGAGTTAGCTAGGAGTTAATTTATGAAATAGAAAATTAGCAATGTCGTGTAACAAATTTACCTGTATTTAAACACAGTTTAAATAGGCAACTCCTGCTTCGATATACTATACACATACCGTCGTGCAGTTATTATTTTTTTTTTTAATAAAATTAGCTCGCGCCACGATCGTGTCGCTGGATTATCTCCGTAGGTATATGACGGCGTAGTATAGTGCCTTATTTTGAATTGCAGGCATAAACGATAAACTAATTATATATTATTATATACAAAATACGATTATATTATTATATTAAACGGATTGTATACACATATTAGTATAGGTATATAAAATTATAGTTGAATGTTAAGAAAATATACGATGGCGTATAATAAAGGTGTATGTCCGATTTAAATTACAAACCAGCCATTAGATTAATGCGATAGAGCTAAATAAAAACACACACGCGATTGATTAGAACGAAAGCGATTGTTTTATAAAAACGAGCTTTCTTTAGGTACCTTAATTTTGGCATTTTGCAAAACTTTGCTTCTAAAATCGTTAACATTTTTTTAGGCTCGGTTACCTAGTTAGTAGAATGTAACACAAGTTAGGTATTTGGACCATTTTTTTTTATTACAATAATTACGATTTTTAACCAAAAACATTATAATTTATAAATATGTATAGCCGTATAGGTTATAATTATATTACTATATACATATTATATATATTTATAACACGTAGGTAGTTAAAAAATAATCTATTGTTAGGTACCTGTAGGTAAATACAAAATAGTTTAATTGATTTATCCGAATATATTATTATTTATTATCATGTAGGTTAGATTAGGTATATAGAATATAGGTAGGTGTAAATTTATAAGTTGGGTAGGTAGCAGTAATCCTACTTAAGTACACCTAGAAATTCGCGGAGCCAGCTTTTCTAAGCTTTTGTGAACGTCGCCAAGGTAAAATAATATTATGTGTATAACAATTTACGACACTTGATCAGCCGATCGGGTCACTGTATCCTAGAGTATGAAGTATGAAAATATTAGACTCTAAATGTTGAAACCGTATCCGTAATCTGATTGAACGGCGTCGGCCTGGCACGCCGAAGGCCCATGGATCATTTTTTTAAGGTGCCCATTATTAAAGGCCTTAAGTCCTGTAATGAAAAAATTAGCCTAAAAATAACATATGGTTAAATATTTCGATAAATATTTTATGGAGTCCCTACTCCCTATGTAGACCTGGAACACGAAATATTATGAACAGGCCGACACTCACGAATCGACCTATTATGAAACTTGATGGTAAGAACATTATCTGTGTTTGTATATTGGTTTTTTACAATAGTTAAATTGTTTGACAAGTTTTGGTAACACATTAGATATCAAGGATTTAGAGTTATCAGAGTTTAAAATTATCATAATAGATAATATAATTTCAATGTTCCCTAAAACAATATAATGCAGTAGAAATAATGTTCCTTAGTTAATTTTGAAAAGAAAATTAAAAACTAAACTTTGTGTACACTGACTAAAGTAAAACGTCTACAATTTTCAAAAAGTTAAGGGAAATGGTCATAGGGCAAAGCAAGACAGTATCATATGGTTAAGCTTCTATGGTTTATTTTCCTTTAAAAATGCATTTATTCAAATTCCTGATATTTTTTTATATTTGAAATGAGTGCATATTAATTATACCGAATAATACTGGCCTATTATAAATGACCAAACATCCCGTTGCTTAGATTTGATTAAAATACACATACTATAATTTTTAATAATCGCCCATTTGTAAAGCTGCTGTCATTGGTTCGACATCTTTATAGTTATCGTATTGATTATATTTTGTATTGTAATTGTACTTATTTAAATTGCAACATTATTATGATGCCGTTTGAAAACAAGTCGCTTTTCACGAAGGCTGAAGAAACGATGAGAGTTTTTGCGGAACTGAGGGCTGCTAAGTTCAATTCTCCGAGAGGATGGGACGTGAACCGGAACGTCGCTGCTACAGAGCAGCCCACCCACAGATATGACCCTGCGCTAGATGTCTTGAAACAGCCGTGTCGGACTTATGTCCAAGACGCAGGAGACATCGTGGCCGGGGCGGATCGGCCGACACACATGCTCTACAGGTTGGTTTTTATATAATGCGACTGGATCTGTTCGGCGAGCCCATTGCACTTGTTTACCGACAGATCTGACTGCCGAAATATCCGGGCCCAGCCTTCCGGTACACCATGGCGATCATGGACGCCGCATTCAACCGGCCAGCTGATACTGTCAGCAGACAACGTCCTGTACGCGGTACTAAAGACGCTGCCGTCAATGCCGGACGTCCTGCGGTGGCTTGCAACCGGTCGAACGCCGCGTCCACGACAGCCATTGCGGACCGGTAGGCCGGTCCCGCATAGTTCGGCAGCTGGATCTGTCGGTAAACTGGTGCAACTGGCTCGACGAATAGATCAAGTCCCATTATCTCGAAACCGATTTGTAGAGCCGGTGTGTCGGCCGATCCGCCCCAGCCGCGATGTCTCCTGCGCCTTGGCCCGCCCACCACGTTCCGTCGCCGCACGCTGTAGACACCGCCAGCCGGTTCCAGTTGCAACGGTAACGCAACGTTCCTGGGGGAAGACCACCGACTCCTCGCCGCGTCACCGTCGCGTCCGTCAAGGTCTTGGCAGTCTGCTGCCGCAGGACATCCGGCGTTGACATTGGCGTCTTTAGGACCGCGGACGGATCGATGACGACGTTGTCCGCTGAAAGTACTAGCGGCTGGTTGAACGCCGCGTCCACGGTCAGGCGCCGGGCGAAACGGTTTGTCCATGTTTGTCGTATGTGTACACGCATCAGACCGTCGGTCGAAGTCTCTACGACGACACACTACTAACACGTCTGTCAGTTCTCGCAGATTTTTGAGACTCTTCGCACGTCAGCAGCAAGTGATCTGTCGTCTGGCTGCCTGCAGACCGACACGGAACAGCCGCAAGTACCGCAGCGTCCATAAAGTATTACATTATAAGGCCTGATGTCAGGATATCTGATGAATATTGTATATTTCATGTTCTAACTATATTTGTATATCGTTAATCTTATTATGTTTTTGTACCCACTCGTTAATTTCTACAATATTATAATGTATAACCAAATGTAAATTGCTTAAAATATATTATTGTAAATTGTTAGAAATATGTTTTTGTGTGTCCACTCATTAACTAATATTTATGGCGTCGAACATACAATATTATTATGTATCCTCTAATTCAAATACATAAAATTTAGCATTATGTACTGTTATATTGTTGGAAATAAATTGTTAGAAATATTTTTTTGTATATAACGATTCTGAGCTGAGACGGTGCGTAAGCCTAGCCTAGCTCAGTGGTGCTAAACACGTATGGCTACTGGGTCCACTCCTGTATTTCTGGTTTATAGTTATACGATTTTGTCCTTACAATACTATTAAAATAAATCGAGCTTTATAAAAAGCTTTATGTATATAAATGTAGATAAAACTAGAAATACAAATTACACTTAATAAGGTATTGAATAAAAATAAAAACATACCTCTCTGTAAAAAATTGTTTAATACTATTTTTTATATGTTAATCATTTGCAAACATTTTAATAATTGATTATAAACATTTAAAATAATTTTTTCCCAATATCTGATATCAAAACACGCTCATTATCTTATTCAATAAATAAACAAACAAAACGTTTCAAAAAGTATGTTCAGTTTTTCTCCGTGATATTAATTATTGATAAAATCCTGATTATACGGTTTTGCCCCACATACGGTAATACTCCGCTTTCCCCTAATTCATAGGGATCATCGGAGGAACCACTATTCCAAATGTCAAGTTCGTACATTTAAACATAACATTTCGTAGTTTTCGAGATGTAGCGATGAATGAGTGAATGAATGGTATTTGGTTTATATAGTTATATATCATACATATAGATTAAATATTACATAAGTTATATGCATTTGCACTAAAAACCATTGAAATATGTATGGTTTTATATGCAATTAGAATAATTGAAATACGCACTAAAATATGCCTTGAGTTTTTTTTTAAAAACTTCATTTTGCAATTTATTGTTATTGTTATTTTTATATAGTTAATAATTGGTAATTTTAAATATCATTTTATGTACATTTAAAATAATAAAACTGCATGTTGAGAAACCATCAAAATATAAAAAATGAAAATTAGAGTTTGTATAACTTTTAAATGTATTAAATTAAGTTATCTTGAAAGTAGAAAAAAATAAACATTGATTAAATATAAATTTACTAAATTACATAAATTATGTTTTTTTTTAAAAATATTTAATTTTTTAAGAATATAATTAAATTATTTATTTTTAATATATATAATGAAAATAATTGAAAAATTCACCAATCACTAGATTTTATAAAAATTATATATTTTAGTAGATATTACTAAATTATAGTTAAAAGATGAAGTCTCAAGGGTCCAAAAAAAAAAAAAAAATGTATATATTGAAACTCCAAGTTACCGAGGTAAATAAATGTATGATCGAAACCGACAAAAATATTCGGAAGACAGAAATTTGTAATTACCTGTACAGAAAAATGTTAAATTCATTAGAACTGTTATAATAATGTTATAATAAAATTATAAATAATGTTATATTTATCATTATAAATTATAATTACTTATAAGTTACAACAATAACATACTACACCACAACCATATTATGTATACGACAAAGTTATGAGGAATCTTATATTAAACGTTTTTATTTTTGCTTTTGTAGACCCACTTATGAATTATCAAAGCACAAAAAGTACAATGTAACTTTTAATTGTAACTTGTAACTTTTATATGAATTAACAGGAAAATGTGTAACTAGTTTTAAGTTAAAAGATTATATTGTAAATGAGTAACTTGTTACAAATTACAAGTTACAAAAATAAATCGAGTTACATAACTCAGTTATATTATGTAACTATGATATGCCCATCGTCCGACCTTGCGCATAATACGTAAACTTAAAGACCACGAACCAAATAATTTTATTTTTTTTAAACATAAGTAACGTTATTAAATCTTTAAGATAAAATCTAGGTGTATCGGGCTCATGACTTTTTTTTTAAATCTATTAACGACTGATATTTTTATGATCCATTGTTTTAAATTATGTCCAACAATTATAATATAATGAAATAAACCATTTCCCGTTAATTAATTCCCGTAGATCTATTCCGTCTTAATCTCCATTAAAGATTTTCGTCACAGTCATTCTGATGGTTTTGACCAAATTTACCTAAAATACAAGTCTAAAATTGTATTCAATCATAATAACTATTTTATTTTTTGTAACCAATAGCA
>NC_042493.1:102457656-102460833 GCF_005508785.2 Acyrthosiphon pisum
ATTTAATATTATATAAGTCTATGCAACCAATATTAACACTATAGTTATTATAATATATTATTGAAACTAAATTATGAAACATTAAATTAATAATGATTAAACGATCATAGTAGTAATAATTAAATATTTATCAAGATAAAATATATATTTAAAAAACAAAACTTAAAAAAAAAAAACCAATATTAGCTGTGACAGTGCAATACATAATAATGGTAAAAATAAATATCTTGAATATTTTAATGATTAATTATAACATATTATATAAAATAATACATGATACTGATTACTCACTGTGATTGCGGTCGCGTATATCTTCATCCGTCATACGTTGTGCACTGTAATCTCCATTCTTCGGGGCTGCGAAAACGGAGTAGGTGATGGCCTGCAAGAGTAATATTTTTCCTATATATTTCTTCATAATGTGAATCTATCGAGAAAACAACTTGTGAAAAACAATTAAAAAAACGGACAGAATAACCTCAAAACTGTCGTAACTAAGTCTGCTGCGTGCAAGAGAAATTGTGAAGCTAATGGCACCATTGAAAAGAGATTAAATAGAATCGACACTAATCAGCAAAATTTGTTATTGCAACAGTAGCACTCTCGGTTTTTGTCGTCACTACTATAACACGGCGCAATCGGAGTAAAAAAAATGCAAAATTTTTTAGCCCACTGGTCGATTCGAACCTGAACTAATTGGATATTTCACCACGGTATTACTACTCCTTATCCCTAAAGGCCACGATTTAATTCAGAAAATTAATGAGAAACTAACATTTAAGGGAAGAATAGATGAATATAAATATATTTTAGCATTGATTATACATATATAGTATAATACATTTTAATCAATGATTGTTGTCGGCTCATGACCTGCCCATTCCAGTCTCACATCTTTAACAAATTGTACTATCTAATGTACTATACTTCTTTTACACAATAATACTCAATAATAATATTCATTGCTATAGAAAATAGGTACCTATATTAAAACATAAACATATAGCAATATGTAATAAGTAATAACTATAACAATATATTATATTTTACAATAAAATCATTAGGTAAGAATTTTATAACTTGTCTGTTGTAGGCTAGAATATGAACAATTTTAAATTTAATATAAATATTAATATACAAATATATAGATAATAATATAAATATATGATACATAAGTACCTTACAATTTATATATTATAAATTAATATATAAATATATATATAATATAAAGTTTCAAGACTTCAAGTATAATAATTAATAATATCAAACCCTGTAGATTAGGTTACACTACTATGGAACATAATACCTAGTAAATTATACTAGGTATATTAAAACATAAACATAATATAGTAATAAATGAAATTATAATAACTATACAAATATATATTTTACAATAAAATCATTAAAAATGTTAAAAGTTGCTATAGGCTAAAATATAATAATTCTTGAAGAATTATAAATTTGTATATAAATATCAATATATTATAAATTATAATATAGGTATTAATATTTCAAGTATAATAATATTAATAATATCAAAACCCGGTATAATTGCAGTTTAGCTACCACACGATTTTTTCAATTCTTTTTTTGAAACATATGTATTTCAACGAGTTAAGAACGATGGTGCAAAAATAAATTTGCGCAAATGATTAGTTTTGAAGTTATAGACTTGCGAAGTTCACTATTTTCGGTGTTTTAGTCATGCGCGCAACGCTTTATTTTAACGCTCTTATATAACGAATTTTTAAATTATTTTATGTTAACTGCATAATCACTGCCCATATACTACGACATAACTTACCCTGTAACCTACTTAAGGTGGTGTTGCATAGCAAGTCGGGGGATATTTTCGATTTGCGGAGCGGAGCGACGAGTGCCGCTACCCAATCGGAAATTCACAACGGGCGCAACACTGTGCCAGTACTGGCAGCATATCTGGGATGATAACGCTTTTCTGTACTGGATTTCCAGTACTTGGCAGTACTGACATACATTACTGTTACAATACTGGTATTAGTGCTTATACCGTATTCAAGATATAAGGGGGGGAATTGCATCCCCCACAACTGTTCATAAAGAAATCCCTTTTTTTTTAATGGCTAATAGTCAATAATAAAACCTTTTTTTTTATACTTTATAAAATATCTTTATCTCATTAAGACCAACCCCACCCCCTTTTTATTGGATCTTTATCCACTACTGAGTATACTGATGTTTAAAAATGTTAAAGTTTAGGAAAACACATTACTTTAAATAACACTTCATTATTGACTTTATTCATAAAAAACTTGATATATAAAAAAAAAATAGTCATAATATTTTAAAATTAAAAAATGACAAACTGTATTAAACTTAAAAATTACATACCGTATTAAATAAAAAAAAATTGAACATTGTTTTAATATAAATTATATATCTAATCATGGACAACATCTTTTTCATTGAACTTCATTTTTTTTAAACTTCTCTCCTTCTTACCACCATCTCTGTCGTTCGCACCGGAAAACCAACGACCAACTACGCTTGATATTAATTCTTTGTTGTTGATATCAGGAGACTTTGTATTAAGCACTTCTAAATGAAAAAATATATTATTCATAAAATAAGACAGAAATATATGTATTATGAATCTATGAGTAGCCTTTAAGATTATTATACCTAATAACAATTTGTATGTTTCAGTCTTAGAGAAGTTTAATTTCTTGACACCGTTGCATTCTCTGCCGAATGCACTATATTGAAGTTGCACAGCCTTCGATATTATTTTCGGAATTACAGTTGTTAAATTTTCAGACAATTTCACAGTACCTTTTACGTTCAACGCCATGAAACATTTCTAAAAAAAATAAAAATAGAATAGAATAAAAGAAAATTCTACATATTATTAAGAATTTATATTTACCATTTTTTTGAATAATTCAATGTCGTTTTTCAATCCATCATCAAAATTTTTAAAACTTGATAGATCCATTTCTGGCAAATCAGTCATAGATTACTAAGTAAAAATATTTGGATGTGCACTACTAAAGTTTCTCGAAAATGACGAATGAAATGATTCACATGCATTAGTAGTCCTTTCTGAATCAATTGAATTCATAGCCCACAGTGAAGGTGGAAAAGTCGAACTTGATGAAATATATGTGTCAACTAAATAGTCAGAAATATTCAACTAGT
>NC_042493.1:102462858-102463809 GCF_005508785.2 Acyrthosiphon pisum
TATTTAAAAAGTATGAGTCGTAGACACTGAAAATTTTACCAGTTGTTTAAATTGACATTTTCTTTATATAGTTTTATTTTCAAAATATTTCACTAATTTTTAATCTATTTATAGGCAATTGAAATAATCGATTTTTTTTGATTTTTTTTTTTATAAATGTTGATAAAAAAAAATTAGCTGGGACAAAATACTTGAAAATTTAATAGAAGGGTCCACATATGTTGTTCTAACTCCCATTCAAAAATTATAAAAATACATAGGCACAATTTTTTTTTATAAGCATTTAAAGTTCAAATTTTGACTAAATACGTAAAAATTACGGCAATGTTCAAATAATCTTAAACAGAAATTCATAAAAGTTTTTCTTTTTAATTCTAAGATTTGGAAATTTAATACAAGGCTCCTAACATATTTTTACAATAGCAGTTGCAAAATAAAAGGAATACATTGTCACAATTTTTATTTATAACCATTTAAAGTTCAAATTTATACGAAATATGTCAAAATTGCGAAAATTTGCAAGTAATTTAGTGGTTGAAAAATCGTACAAATTTTTTCTTTTATAACTAAGTTTTTAAAATTTGGTACAAGGTTCTCCATAAGTTTTTCTTTAAAAATAATATATCCTAGACTGACAAATCATCTCCGTTCAGAATCGTTTTTCGTATACAATGATATAATATCATTGGATTCAAATTTAATTCCATCCATTACAGTAACCCACTTGTAACCTACTGTACAGCAGAGCGACATCCACGACTTACCCGCCTTTTTTTAATTTTTATACGTCAATTAGTACAGTCAGTTGTCAGTATATACTCGTTTTTTAAGACACTATTCACTAAATTTTCTTCACAAACCTCAAGATGAACAACGAAAAATTAATTGAACTCGTAAGACGCATACCGAACTATATGACTTGAGTCATTCAAAATATAGTGACAGTACATG
>NC_042493.1:102463859-102464702 GCF_005508785.2 Acyrthosiphon pisum
AATTTCAAGTGCTTACAATAATTATTTTTTGAGTTACAGTAAAATTAAGTTTTCGTTTTTGTCAAAAATTGGTTTTGCGTAAAAATTCGCGTTTTTCCGTTATTTTTTTAAGGTTTTTCCTGCCGCTTTTGAAAAGTATTGGGAAATTTTCACTTTTGACCCCCCAAAGTACCAACTAGATTCACTTTCCTTTCAGAAAAGGTACAACTTTTGAAAATCGAAGCACTTTTACTGCTCCAAAAGTTGTCGTCAGACACAAAAAAAAAAAAAAAAAAAAAAAAAACACACATCATTGTAAAATCAATACATTCATCACTTCGTTCAAAATCTAATAAAATATTGTCCAAATCTAGGAATATAATTGTGTAAATAGATGTCAAAGTAAAAAATGTACACTGAGCGGAGTGGAGTGGTACGGGGTTACCCCTCGAAATGTTTGTCCACTTCTCCGCTCATCTAAACTTTGAATATTTATAACTCATAAACTACTCACCCGAAATTCGATTTTAATGTATCAAAATACTAAGAAAAATATTCTGCTTTGGAATATAAAATTAAAACCCAATGTTGTTACTCAAAAAATTAAAAAACTTAATAAATTATAAGGATAAAAAATATTTATAAATATAATTTTTTGAGAATAACGTTGTTTTATAAGGGACTTGAAACTATGTAAAAAAATATTTTCAAAAAAATGTACACTTTTTGAAATAATGAGTGTTCAATGATAAAAGAATCATCCCGATATATATATTATAGCCATAAATGTATATATTTACACGCGTTATTATTTTATTTTAATAATTAAATAAAATAATGACGCATGTATACTCTATAATAATA
>NC_042493.1:102464752-102466215 GCF_005508785.2 Acyrthosiphon pisum
AATAAAAATAATGACGCCATGTATACTCTAATAATAATAATATAATATATAATGTATAATATGTACGAGTAGTATGACTGCGCAGAGTTTTATTCTGATGGTTGTTATCATTCATATTGTGTCTATTGAGAATATTAAATTTAATACTTAAAAACCTTTTGTTTACTGTTTGATCTGCGTCTCTGTGACTCGTGTACCTACCTACTGGTTACAGCAGATGTACAACTGCAAGTTATACCAAGCATTAGGTACCTACCAGATAATAATTAGTATATTGTACCAATATCGTATTGGTACTATTCGTATTGGTATACCTAACTTGCAACTACAGACTAAAAATTATGATGGCTACAAAACAGGTAATTATATTTTTCAATTGATATAATAATAGTTTTAATTATAAATCTACTAATCTACATATGTTTGAGTTCTTGTCTTCTTACCTATATTATATTTAAGCTCTATACATCCCTTCATCCAACATATTAACTGTATGTATGTGCATATTTGAAGGCATATGTAAAACAATTGTTACCAATAATTACAATATAGCACCTACCTAATATATTTATCATGATGAAATTGAACATTATAAATAAGGCAAATAGGTAATAATTAATATCCATGTGTAATAAATACTAATTATTATTTAAATACGTAATAAAATGACTAATGAGATACATTTAAATACCTATATAGTCCTATAAATTATTTAATTTCACACATCATTGTAAAATCAATACATTCATCACTTCGTTCAGAATCTAAAAATGTCTATAAGAAACCCAAATTAAATTTTTATGAGTGTTTGAAATACATATTTTTACAACATTTGATATTCACTCGATTTCTTACGTAACGATTTTCTTATTTCGTTGTAATTAAAAAACGAGTTACTGTAGAAACTTGAAATTTTCACTGAATGTTTTTATTAGCATTTACTATATACAATAAAATTTTGAAAATAATTTGACTCTTTTTGAGCTGTTTACGGACATTGTAAGTTTTCAATTTTTTTAGTTTTTTTTTCTATAAATATCAATAAAGTTTTATCTATATTGGGCCAAAAAGTGTATAAATTTAATACAAAGCTCCTGATATATTGTTACAATATCAGTTGAAAAATATTAAAAAAACATAGGCACAATTTTTTTTTATAAGCATTTAAAGATCAAAATTTGACAAAATTTATTAAATTTTAATTTGAAAAATTATTTTGTAGTTAAAAATTTATAAAATGTTCAATTTCTGTATCTAAGAATTAAAAATTTAAAACAAGATTCCACATAAGTAATTAATTCTGTTACCAAAAAATTTAAAAAATACATTTACCTAGTTTATTTTCATAGTTATTTTAAGTACAAATTTGGACGAAATTACATATTAAAAACCTTGGATAACTATTTTAGTTATTTTGTTGTGATTGTATAATATTATTCGTGGGTACTTGAAACTTCTAAAGT
>NC_042493.1:102467590-102471635 GCF_005508785.2 Acyrthosiphon pisum
CACACAAGTCTGTCTACCGTTATCAAGAATAAATATTTAATTTTCTTGATCTCAAACTTCTTTTTAATATCTAAATAGGTAGATAGTTTTTTTTTTAATTTAATAAATCTATACAAACAGTAAGGAGTTAAAATATAGTTTAATATTTTGTAATCTGTAGTCGAATGGGCCAGGATCGCAGGACCCAGTCGCTACTTTTTCTTAAGTTTTGACGTTTCCGGCGACGGCCGTAAGCAATATTAGAGTAACTACGGTTCACAAAAGTGATCGTCAACACGAGTGAGACTTTCACAGCAATTGTTCCTGATGCATATTATTATCAAAACAAAAACCCTTCGTAAACTACGTATAAAAATGTCCAAGTCAAAAAAATATAAGATTTTTAAGCACTGTAAAGATGTGGTATCATGAATAAAAGCTAAGTATATTGGTAGTTAAGTAAACTTATTTTGTTTCAGTATTTTTTTTACTTGGTGAGGAACAAAGTGTGATGAACAAAATAATAAAATGGCGAAGGACTGTTAAAATATAACTTATTATTTTTTTTAAAATATTATTATTAATATTAATATACAATTCTAAATAATTCCTCGCCTAGTAAATAAATTATTGAAACAAAATAAGTTTACTTAAATTCGATATAAGTACTTAGCATTTATTCATGATATCACATCTTCATAGTGCTTAATAATCTTATATTTTTTACTTGGCAATTTTTACATGTAGTTTACGAAGGGTTTTTGTTGTGATATCACTAATTTTTATCATACATGCACTAATCTAAATGAACGGTAATAATGTTTGTAGTACGGTAATTTTGTTATATTTTCCCTGATGACTATATAACAAACATTATAATATTATAAAATTACAACAAAATAACTAAAATTGTTATTATTGGTTATTTAATATGTAATTTCTTCCAAATTTAAAAATAAAATGTATAAAAAATACAATGTATTTTTAATATTTTTGAGATATTTTGGTTACAGAATAATCTACTTAGGTATGTAGAACCTTGTTATAAGTTTTCAATCCATAGATATAAAAGTTGAACATTTTATACATTTTTAACTACAAAATCATTTTAAAATTTAAATTTGATAAATGTTGTCAAAAATCGAACTTTAAATGCTTATAAAAAAATTGTGGCTATGTATTTTTTAATATTTTTCAACTGCTTTTTAAGCAATATATCAGAAGACTCATATTACATTTTCAAGCTTTTTTACCCGTCAAATACTATTTTATTGACATTCATAGAAAAAAGAACTAAAAAAATTGGAAACCGAAAACGTAAACAGTTCAAAACAAATAAAATTTTTTTGAAAATTTTTATCGTGTATACATAATGCCAATATATTAACAAGTGAAAATCTTCTGTCATTTTTTTTAGAGTTATACCAAAAACCAAATTGATTTTGTCGAAAACCGATTTTGCGTAAAATGTCCCTTTTTTCTTAATTTGTATGTTGTTTTTACCGGTGATTTTAACAACCATATTGGGAATATTAAATTTTGAATGCACCAACTAGATTCACTTTCCAATCGAATAAGATACTGTTGAAGAACATTGAAGCAGTTTTACTGCCCCAAAAGGTTGTAACAGACACAAAAAAACACACATCATTGTAAAATCAATACATTCATCGCTCCGCTCAGATAAGATTTCTCTAGATAAGATATTATGGTTTTTATTTGGTCGATGGTGTTAAAACAACAGCCGACGATTACACAAACCAAACGTTGACTTATGAATAAAAGGGAACTTTAAACGTACTCGTAAGGAATTTAAGAATAAAGAAAAATACATTTTAAGTTTACTTGATCGTTTCATAAGCAATGAAATTACTTTGATTGAATTTTTGAAAACAATATGATGTAAATATATTCCAATCTAAACATTAATTTTTTTCATTAAATAATTATTTTTTTTCTTATCCTATTATATTTAATTGATTAAGTAGGTATTAATAAAATAATTGTTAGTTAATATTAAAATTTTTAAAATCTTATATAATATAAAATTATTTTTATGACGATTTATTTAAATAATATCAATAAATGTTTAATTGTCAATTATATGTGTGCGGTATCGATCGGTGTAAAATGTGTGGTTATGAATGGTAAAGGCGCATTCACAGATACGTCGTGTGTCGTGTCGTGCGAGGGCTTGGTTATTATATGATTACGTCTGGTAACCAATATGGTTTAAAAGTTGAGCAGTATTCAATTCTTGGTATACTCGGTTGCAACTTGGTTATTACATGATACCAAAAAAGTAATATCCAATCACAATACGATTTGATTGACACAACACCACATACGACGCAGCTGTGAACCCGGCTTAAGTGTACGGTGTCTGAGCGAACCAGAATCCATGACGGATTGATTTAGGACAGATAAATAGCGTTATGTGTATCACATATGTACATCTCTATATTGAATGGAGTATTATATTATTGTATTTTACGCGATTGTAAATATACATTTGCAAACAATGGATGTGCTAAAAAAAAAAACCATCATGATACAATCCAATATATGCCGTAGATATTTTGTCGGTATTATAGGTATTATAGATTTTGGAAATCGTAAAATCTTGTTGATGAAATAAACAATAACAATGAAGTCCTGACGTAGGTACGAGTCGTTATGTTATATATTGGTTGGGTAAAGATTTCCATGACTCTTTCATATTATTTCTTTGATTCGCAGACCAAATTATACATTCGTTTCGTACGGCAACTTTAAATTAAATTTTGCATATTTTTGCATATTTAAGGATTTTTATGAATAAACGAATATATCAATGAAAAAATGAATAGATGTACCCATTTTAAATCACAAAAGCTAAGAATAAGTAAAACTGACTTGTATAGTATTATAATATAAACCCATAGGTATAGGTATTGTTGATTTCAAAGCCAATACCTAAACGAGAAAATGTGAAAGGTGTAGTTTTTAATAACTTCGTCTATATTACTCCTACTTTTAGTTATCAGTTATCTTTACTACCTATACGCAGAACCGTGCCGTTGGGTGGGGGGGGGGGGCTAAAGGTTCCCACATAATAATCGTGAAGCAATAGTTTGCACCACAGATTGCCATGAGTATTATGAAATGCTTATAGTATTAATATAAAGTAGGTACCACTTTTAGGGGTGCATTCTTGTCGGATGTGTTTCCCGTTCACGGCCCCTACACAGTTTGGGAATTGAGTTTTACTATAGAACCCCTCTGCTATGTCTAACCAATCTTGCATTGTTGGCACTACCATTTCTTTGGCCTGAATAATTGTCCACGATACTTTACATGTCTCACGTACAATTTTTCAAAATAGTTGACACGTCCATAAGAAAATCAAAATGGATAGCAGAAAAATTAGTTCCAGTTGCCAAATACCTGAATAATTAAATAAACATTGCATTAAAAGTACCTATATTTTAACAGTTAGATAATATAAATAAATATAAACTTTTATATATTAAATTATATAAAAAATATATATATATAATGTCAAAATGATTAGGTACCCATATATATATAATTTTATTTTACAATATTTATTTATTATTTTTATAGTAGCAGAATTACAAAAAAAATGGAAATATATAAGGAATAGTTTCCGTCGTAAATGCGTCACCAAATCTGGGTAAGCGGCAATAAAATCTAAGCCATACATTTATCCTGATATACCAGCGTTTTTAAGACCGACCATGCAAAATCAAATGTAAGTAAAATCAAAAAAATAAATAAATATTGTGAGATATATACCAAGTGTGATGAAGTTTTTTCGGGTCATGTGTTAATATTTTTATTGTATATACCTACACATACGATATACTCATACAACTATACAACTATAAAACGATGTGTATTTTTTTTTTGTATATGTCATCACCGTTTGGGGTACTAACACTGCTTCGATTTTCTTCAACAGTATATCTTGTTCGTTGGGAAAATGAATGTAGCTGGTGCATTCAGGAGGTCAAAATTTAAAATTTTCAATAGTTTTCAAAATTGCAGGAAAAAACAAAACAAA
>NC_042493.1:102471735-102483583 GCF_005508785.2 Acyrthosiphon pisum
AATTAAGGAAAACGTGTATTTAAGTATTTTGGTGTAACTCTAAAACAAATAACTGTAGATACGCATAACATTATTATTGAATGTTTAAATTCGCATTTTCAATACACCAAAATATTTTGACTTGTTTTGTGCTGTCTACGATCATATTCAGATTCAAATTATTTTAGTTATAACCATAACCATACAACCAAACAATACAATTTAGCATGTCATTAAAACCCTTATCTCAGACTATTAGAATATTCAGTATTTCAGTACACTAATAGAAATTAATGCAACAATTATACCGATTTAAACACCTACCTATTTTATACAATGAGTCACAAAGTAACAACTAGTGGCGGATCAAATACCATCGATTATAAAATATTAATACTAATAAATAATAATTATAATCAATGTCAATACCATGAAAAATTAATATTTTGTCATGGTTAATACTTAATCTGTGTCCGGTACGAGTATGTTATACTACCGGTATACCGATTTGATGTCAATATACCGATACATCAAATACCAGTATAATATATACTGAACTTACCGAAAATGATGCAAGTAGGATAATATCGATAATACCGAAACATTGAACATATTATCGATGCCAAAATTAATTATATATTTATTTATATACGTAGGTACTCTTACGAAGCGAGCATCATACATTCCGATGCATGCGTGAATTATGTCATCGCGTAAATGAATCGTATTGTTTGGGCTGCCGGCTATTTACTGGCATTTGGCCGGGCAACTACTTATATGTAAGAAGGTGGTTATACATTCACATAAAAACGTCAAGGCGTCAAATTGTAGGAATCATTGCAGTTTACTGAGGTTGCGTCTACGGAAGTGTTATACCACCCCAAAAGTGTTTTGAGGCAATTGTTATCTTGTGGTTTTTTAAATTAAAATATAGAATATAAATTTATTATACAAGTATTTCACCATGCCAAAGCTTAACAAAAAAACGTTAGCAATGATGGCAATTATTTTGGACGAGGAAAAAGAGAATCGTCACCAAAAACGTAGAACAACATGGGTTGGGTTACGTAACGCGCTATGTTGCGTGATCCCGGCGAGATGTCGCACAAGATACGCGGAAATGCTAACTTCGACGGTGGGTGGCGAACTACACAATAATCGCCTAATTCGGCGCGGACTGCAGCATATCGCGCTCAGGTCTCTGTCAATAAACTGAGCAAAACCGTTTTGCCAAAATGCACAGCGAACCACCACGGACGCGTATTGCGCGGCGAACACGCGAGATCCGATCATAATACCTACTGGACGCAATTGGCGACGGTTCGACGACAGTCGGCACAACGTCGGCGACAATAACAACAGCGATAAACCAGCGCGATGGGCGACAAGACCGTCGAAAACACACAACGCACTTGAAACTTAATACGCGACACGAGGTGAACGCTCAGCGGCAGCAAACGGCCGGACGCGTCAAAGGCGGGGGTGGTCAGCTCGACTCGAGCGCAAGAGAAAGACAGTTTAGTGTGTCACCGGCATAGGCGGAAATCGGTGGGGGGGGGGGCTTGAGGGGACTAAGACAGAACGATATATGTTTTGTAATGTATGTTATGTTCTATCATTTTCATATTTGAACATAATTGTTAATTGCGTGGAAAAATAATAAGATGATAGTCGATGGTATCCCGATTAAAAATATAGCTCGCAAAAATATGTGGCTACCTGCAAAGGTGCAAACAACATATCTTTATTTTTGTACAAATTACATACTCTTAACTCTGCACAGCCATGTAATTCATTCGGACAGGTGACCTGTGGATGACAAGATTGTGGTACAGCTTATTTGCGCATAAACGAACATAAAATCAAATCGTATTAATAAGTATAACATATTTTGGACGTAGTCAGTTCGGCTTCCGTTTTACAAAAAATTCAATTCCCAAACAGCTCCGGTTTCTTACACCTATCTTAATTCGGTCAATAAAATATTGCCAATTAGCCATCAACACACACGTATAAATGTCCCCTTTTATTTACACTTCGAAAAAATATATATATAATATACTGATGTACATTTGTATCGACTATATCATACATACATACATGCATATCTACATACATACATACATACATACATACATACATACATACATACATACATACATGCATGTTATATAGACTTGACCGATTATTTCAAATAATAATTTACATAAAATATTTTCGATATAATATAATTTATTTAATTCCTAAATTCTTAAACATATATTAATTATTATATATTTACAGTAGATACATAAAATATATCAAAACGTTGCCATGCAACTGATACATAACGATATCCAATATACAACAATAATTAAATGCAATATAGTATCTATTCATATATAACTTACTCATTTTTTCGTTAAATACGTAAGTAGAATTTATGCTGAAACCTAAAAATATACTCATCAATGTGAATATACGTTAAAATATATTAATTTTGATAAAAGCATAGCTGTCTGTGTGTAAATACAGAAATCTTGCTAAAATAAGTAAAAATATCATAATTTTAATAAAGCATAATATGGAAAATCATAATATTTTAGTAAAAAATAGGGAAAAAAATCATAGTTTCGTTAAAACCGTGTAATATTATAAAAAATATATTACCCTTGCCTGATTACCATCAAAGGCATATATACAGTTATTAAATGTATCTAAATGCATGACCACCATTATAACGAGTTATAATTACAAGTCTCTAAGACCGATACATATCGTTGCACTATAATATAATAGCTGATACCTATTACATAAAGTTTTTTTTTTGATTGCTTCATTTGCAGTTAATAAATCCATATACATAAAGACTTTACACATATTCATCACACAATTCTAATATGGCTTAAAAGTATAAAATGTCATATTATTGAAAGCATTACATGAAAAGTCACATTTATTTCAAAGATGAAACAAAATCATATTTAAATTCCATAGTTTCAATAGGTAATAAAAAGCATATTATTATATAGTTATCTCCATCACATATTAGCAAAAACAAAATAAAATGTACCTACGTCAAGCGGTGATAATTTTTCACTTAATGATTTCATATAGACAAATATATATTATATTTCAATTACTTTTAATGCATATCTTACATACATAGCCTAGCATTTATTTATACAAAATAATAGAAATGTATTATTTATACAATTATATACTATATAGATGTTTATTATTGATACTTTTCATGTATTATTCTGTATACTTTGTAAAATAATGATGAAATCACTTGTATATTGCCATCACAAGCTTGGAAATATATTTGAAAAAATCATGATTTTTCAGTGAAAATCGATAAAAATATTTTAATTACAACAGGGACAGAATGGCCCAGTCCGTTGGTTAGCGATCGTGGACTGGCCTGTCGGCCGTAGTATATAATTTTTCCCTGTATTATTTATAAAAATAAAATATAAAATCAGACAAAAATGTATCTTAAATAATAATAATAATATGATGAATTCTAAACGCTGGATAATACACAATGTTTCTGCCGAAAATTAATTTACATTAATTTTTTTTTTGTTATCGGCTTATTCTATTTTCTTATCGTTCCGATTAAATCACTTTAGCCTATATATACGGGCTTATGGGTTACGGCTATACCCGTGTCGCTTAGCACTCTACAGCCTCGTCCAGACTAAAGAAAAATTTGTCGGAAACACGTGTTTCCAACATTGTCATCGACAATGTTTCTGATTTCCTGTCATGAGCGGTAACAGACGACAATTTCAGAAACATATGTTTCCTACAAATGTTTTTTTGGTCTGGACCGGGCTTACTATACATATATTTGATGACGAAAGAACGTAATATTATATCGTGAGATCAAACCAATTACCCATTGTTTATTTTTATTTTGAATACAAATATGAAATGTTATTTAATTCAAATTGAAAATGAGGCAACAGTTTTGAACGGCGTTTATTTACCATCCGATAAGGTAAGACAGGTAAGTAAAACAGGTAAGAAATATTTCATTTTAATAACTTGTAGACTGTATTATGTCAGAAGTTAATTTAACAGGTATATACCACACAATTATTGTCACGTAGTGAAACCTAATATTTTTAATAACTGAATAACTGGACGATACCTATCGTTTTTCTTCATATTAGTATGTAGGTATATAGGTACTCTAAGTCTAAACATTAATCGTAAATCATAACTAATTAGCGAAAGCTTAATAACAGTCTGACTGCGAGACAACTAAAACTATATTGCTAGGTATCGACTATAGAAACTGAAAAATATGAAATAAATGTTAATTTTTTCCTTTGCTTAATTTCCTTAGCATTTAGTCACGATTATTGGAATTTGTAAAATAACATCAAACAATTTAAAAATTATCTTAATATAGAATTTAAAATTTGTAAATTATAATATTTTATTACTAATTATTATTTTATATATTAAAATGCGGACTAGTCGCAACTCGCAAGTGGGTACCTACCTTTCTACTGTATACAAAATATTAAAATTCCAAGTGAGTCACTATAAATATTATTATGCAGTGTTTGAAAGAACGCGTTAAATTTTACGTGAACAAGCTATGAACGCGTTCACTGTTTTATTGAACGTTCCAAACACTGCTATAATGTATATTATGTTCAATTTGAATCCAATGATATATGTATGATATATATATCATTGTATCAAAAATATGATATTTAGCGGAAACGGTCTTTTAGTCTAGTCTTCTATGTTACCATCAATAATTTATTTTAGTATTAGTACAATGATGGGTTAAATTAATTGTTTTAATTTTGTAAATAAATATATTAATTCAATACTGTTGAGGATACTGTTGGGATTAAGATTAGTAACATATCTTCAATTTAAAATGGACAAGCGTAGTAGTGATGACGATGGTCATAAATACCCTGCGTAATTAAAATGTAGTTCTGGATGGTCAAGAAAAAAAGAAACTGATAGACAAAAATTAAAAGCTATTGCTCACGACAAAAATCAACAAAAATTAAATTTTAAATTTATACCGAGCACGCGACCATCTATTGAAGTTGCAAATAGTTTGTAGTTTGTTCGTGGGCGAGGTCGTGGTATAACAAAATCACAAAAATTTTGTACCCAGTCTTTTAATCTTATCATATTTACGTAAAGTAATAACTAATAAATAATCAATAATTACTCTGGTAACTGATAAGCAAACATAATTGAATAGTAGTAATTCGATAAAAAAAATTGATTTTATTATGTTTATTAATTTTCCATAAGACATGGCCCGAAATTTTCAAACCGCTGACTGGCTTGTCGCCTACCCAGTCCGCCTCTGTATTAAAATATATACTCTAACTGATTATAATCAACATAGGCGTGTCTACAGGTCATGTCTGTCATGCACAGGCATGACCCACGAAATTTTATCCATGTTAGGTACATTATAAATTGTAGTGCATAATATAAACTTTTTTTCCTATGTTTCCGATTTCGTATTACGTTTTTTGATTCTCATCACGTAAAAATAAACATTTGTAACAAATGATTTGTTAGAAGTATTATTATTATTAAAATTATATTTTAAAATTACTAAATACAATTTCATATAATCTACCTAGTTATTTATTTATCTGATAAAGGAATATTGTTTTTTATTCCAAATAAAAAAAGTAAAACTGATTTAATTATTACCAGATGATAAAGCTTATTTCAAAATTTGGGGTCATATTCCATATTCCCAAACCTGAGTCAAATTTTTTTTTTTTTGGGGAGGGGGCTGCAGTAACCTCTTCCCTGAATATGCCACTGTTGTACACAACCTACGGATGAGGTCTGGACACGCCTATGATAATCAATGATGTCTTAAAAAAGTAAAATAAAAATGGCATTACCTAACACATTTCATAATGAATAGACAAGTATTGATAATACAAAATAATATTATTTACATAATACATTTCACAAATAAATAGATGATGATAGTAAAATATAATAAAAATCGCATACCTAATAATGAGGTCAAAGTGCTAAATTAAAATAACATAATTTAGAGGCTTAGAGCCAATGGACACAATATTATTTCAGATTTGATAGACCATCTGACCAGGTTACAGGGTAGTTGATCGACCGATCACAAAAAAATTAAACATTTTACTCTGGTGTTTTTTGAAATGGTGCAAATTAATTTTATTCACTCAACTTTTATGAGAAAAAAAATTTCAGCCTTTTTAATCATAGTCCATAATATACAGTGAGACCTCGATAATTTGAACGTCTATAAGTCGAATTTTCGATAAATCGAAGGAATATCTTCGCCCCTGCATGTCACAATTTTTTCCCGCCCAACCGATTCGAGTTATCGAGGTTTCACTGTATTTTATAATTAATAAAGATTAGAAATAAAATATTTTATACATATAAAATTTAAAACGTATGTACCTACATAACGTCATAATGTATTTGCGTGGCAGGGGCATGACATAAATTACCTTTTTGCATCTCACACTAGCTACACATCATATTATTATTTTTTGTCACGCCTCTATCGCCTCCGAATCCTTCCAAATATCTACGTAATTAAGGTGTCTAGAATCGACAAATGGTTTTCATAGAGAACCGTGGAAGTTACCCACCTACCAGCTAGTATTAAACGTTGTTTAAATATTGTAACGTCTCCTCTTCACCTCGCTCTCGCCGGTGTCGTTTTGTTTATATTAACGAGGTCTCGGAGACTCGACCTCGGTGTGTGATATTATTACTAGGGATCAGGGTTACCTTATGTGAAGCAAAGTACTCAATGTGTATATATATATATGTATCTGTTATTGAATATCAATGTATTGTTATTACCTACTACAAGTTACAACAGCGAAAGTATACTTATAAATTATAACTCAGGGTTACTGATCGGGCCATGGTGTGCCGTGGGTGCCGATGTCCAAATGTGGGTTGAGCTGGTCTTCTGTAGGTCCTCTACAGGTCGTTGTCAACCATCGAGTTCCACTATCGACCATCCACTCTGACTATTGATTGCCGACCGTAGACTCCTCCATCGATTATGACTATTGACTCTTGACTGTTGACTGTTCACTTACGACTATCGACTTACGACTTACGACTATCGACTGTTGACAGACTTCTTACGACTTTCCGCTAGGTGTCCCGGTCGTCTATTAACACGATGCAAGCTAAACATCGCGTCAGCAATATATATATATCATACATTATATATACACACTTGCCATTGATAACACTCAGCATATTAGCCGTGCTCAACGTAGGGAGTAATGTACGATGTCGATGACGATATTCGTTACAATATATGTTTATAAGCAGATTAGAGTTTTTTTTTATTATTTACTAAGTAGTTGGATAGATACTTATTTGCTTTTAGTTTCGTAGGTACCTAATTTGTTGATATTTGTATAATTTGTTTTTGGAAAATTATAATTCTTGTCATATTTGTTAGAATTTAATAATTGCATTAATTAACTTGTATTAATCATCAGTTTTATAAGTAGGTATATTGAAATAAAATAAGAAATATTTTTACTGTGGCCATAGAAGAGGAAAAATGACTGGCCATAGATAGATTTACTATGGGCATAGAAGAGAAATATGCAATTTAAAAAAATTAATACAAATTTATCAATGAATAATATTCTTAAGACTTTGAATTTGAACCAAGTATTAGTGAATTTATGAAGTATGTTTGGTTTAATTTTAAACTTTTTCCAATGACCGTAAATAGAATAAATTAAATATCAATAGAAAAAAATTCTTAATATGACCATAGGTGGTGACTTCACCATAGTTAAAAATGTATAAAATGTTTCACTTTTATACTGTTAGTAATATAATATATTACAATATCTAAGGATTGAACATTTTCCACAAGGTTCCACGTAAATATGTTACATATAAATGTCTTTATTCACAATAATATCATCAACAAATATTTATACTTGGGTAATATAACAGGCTGACTGCTTGCCTTCGCTCAGAATGGTTTTTCTTATACAATGATACCTACATTACAAATTATATTTAGGTATCATCACAGCATTTTGATACGCATTCTCCGCTCTTTACTTCGCCTATATCGTAGTTCTCCACTTCTTATTGGCTGTCAATCATATACATACATATTATATAACATAGAATAAAATCAACCAACGAGAAGTGAAGAACTACGATATAGGCCGGAAGTGAAGGAGATGCGTATCTACTGCGCAAAACTAGTACAACTGTGATGATACCAATATAATTTGTCATTCAATGATATTATATCATTGAATTCAAATTCAAAACCATCCATTACAGTGACCCACTTGTAACCTACCGTACAGCAGAGTGACATCCACTTGCCCACCTTTTTTAAATTAAATTTTAATTTATAAATACAAATTTAAGAATTAGTTACTTACTTATTACACTATACAGTATAAATAAGGTTGTTACATTTTTTTAAAATAATTTTTATCAAAATGAATGATTAATATGATACTTGTATAAATAATGAAATTTAAGTTTAAAAAGCAGGTAAGTGGATGTCGCTCTGCTGTACAGTAAGTTACAAGTGGGTCATTATATAATGGGTTGTATTAGACTTGAATTCAATGATAAAATATCATTGTATAAGAAAAACGATTCTGAGCGGAGACGGTTCGTCAGTCTGGATATTTTATATTGTTATTATTTATTTTATCATGTAAGTTGAATTAATATTAAAATATTTTTTATTCGTTTCTATGGTGATAAGATCGTGTGAATTTCAAAATCGGGCTTGCTAATAGGTGCGAATACTGTGCTAAATATCAGTCAAAAAAAAAATTGTGAAAATGTTAATTTTTTATGAGGGGGTGAACATTTACTATGAGGTGAATTTTTTTTTGATGGGAAGGAAGGTCGTGCGAATTTTCAAAATAGGCATGCGAATTCGTGTGAATTATGTGCTAAATATCTGTAGTTTGTTTATAGATTTTCCTTTGGGGGGGGGGGGGGGGGGCGCAGCGTACGTGATAAACAAAGCGTTAGAAATTAAAATCCCATTTTTAGCGTTTTTTCGTAATTTTTCGGTGGTTTTTCCCGTGACATTTAATAACTATTGAGAAAATCGGAAAATAACCTCTTTAAAGTACCATCTTGATCCAATTTTCTTACTAATTTTCTTACTTCTTCTCTAGAAATTTTGTTTACAGGATATAAAAACAAAAAAAAAAATAAAAAAATAAACACCATTGTAAAACCAATAGCTTCTTTGCTCCGCTCAGAATCTTAAAAAAATATTAAAATTCAAATATAACTCATTGCTAAAAAATTGAACATACAATAATTCAAGTTAATTTATGCAGAGCGTGTTGGCCGGACGATGAAGAAGTTGTATTCAAATTTTCAATCTTCACATCACACCCCCACGTTAGGGTTCCTGCAGATAATACGCTCATGTTATTATCCACACACTTTATTACTGTGTTACGCTGCAGATGTAAAATGGCGTATAAAACTGCAAAGCGGTGACGGCCTACATGTCATCTAGATGTATTTATTATAACTAAGGCTGTGATTTTATAGGAAAATGCATATTTTTTTTTGTGATTGTAAAAAATAGCTTTGTAAGTACATTATTTTAATTATGTAACTTCAAATCCATCTATAAAACTTTTATTTTGCATATTTTTACATTTTTTGACGTTTTAAATTATTTAGGTAATTTTTTCGTATTTTCAGGTCATATTTTGCTTTTTTAGTTCAATTTCTAGTATTTTTAATCAAATTCCGTCAATTGACTTGTTTGAAAACATTTTTTTTTTATGTTACACAAATAAATACAAAAAAAAAAATTTTAAAAATGTTTCAGGTGAATAGCATTAACTTAATGCAAATGTAAATTCAAATTCAATCAACATTTTTAAAAATTAAATTGAAAACCATTGTAAATGAATTTTATACTATCATTTTTAGCATTTTTTTTTTTTTTATTATTATTTTTGTCCCGCGACAACTTAGGCCATTGGGAGAGGGGAGGTTAGGTTAGGTAAGTAAGTTTAGAACGGTAGGTGAGTGTTACACGTGTGTGTATTTTGGCAGAATTTCGAATGGGGCACCCGTAGGTTTCTGCCATGCCCCGGAGTGGGGGATGGCGGCACTTGTTCTCCGGACACCGTGACCGGCAGGGCCGCAGCCGACGCGTAGACCGCTCGGCCACCTCGTCCCCCTTTTGACATTTTATATTCCTTTTTTTTGGCATTTTAAGTGCATATTTTATTGCATTTTTTTTGTTGATATTTTTAATGCATTTTTTAAGGTTTTTTAGTGCATTAAATTCACAGCCCTGATTATAACTGTCAAATTAATAATTAGAATTGACGGCTTAGGGTGATGGCCTACACCATGGTCAATATAATATGTAGTGACATTTCAATTTTTTAATTTAGCATTAAAAATACGTACCACATCATTCGTAATTTGAAGATAGGTAGCTTATGAAGATAGGAATTTGTACTTATTGCTGAGAACGATTAACGATAGTGATGTTTACGTTAAATATTGAGTGCTTTTTTCTGAAAATGATTTCCGATCATATTGTTGTACCCTATAATCGACTTTGATTACTGTTTGTTTACCTAATTATATTATAATTTATAGGTACTATATCAGTACATTCTGTTAGCCTATATACCTGTTACTAAAGAGTATTTATACCGCATTCCATATAGGTACTATTTATTTGAATAATAATATAAATTTTAAAAGTACTTTATGATTTAAGATTTTAAAATAAACAGACATCTGTCTGACGTCTGTAGTCAAATGCCGAAATGACGTAGTCGTAGGTGGCATTGCATAGAAAGTCGAAGAATATTTTCGTTTTATTTTGTCCGAGCGCAGCGCAGCGAACGAGCGGCCACATGTCACGCGGGCATCACTGTGTGTCACAGATCACAGTCAAACTAGTGGAAGACCGGAGCGAAAATAGCTTTTAACAGTAACTTTTAAAATTAAACATTTCAGAAAATTTATTTTTGCACCATCCTTCTTAACTCGTCAAAACACCTCTTTTCAAAAAAAAAAAAAGGTCGCGAGGTAAAGTCTTATTGTTTCATGACAGGGGTGTATTTACGGGGGCGGATATGAGGACAAATTAGCCCCATGGCTCTTTAAAATACATGTGTATTATTATATTATATTATGTTATATTATATAATAATATATTAAATTAATCTGTAAGCTAAAATTCTTGTCAACCGCCCCTTACAAAAAATACTAAATACGCCACTGTTTCATGTTATTTTAATTGTAAATTATATTTTTCTTACGATATTGTGCATATAATTATTAATTCATATCCATTTACATACATTAAGTGATATATTACTTTTTTAAGTATTTATAATGTACGCGTTTATGATGTAGTAGGTACCTATTTAAATGTACTGTGCACCTACGGCTACGACCTAACACTTACAAGTTAAATAAATAAACAATAATATAATAATAACATACATGGTCGGTCATCTATCTTCAATTTCGTTAACTTTACTCAAACACCAGTTAAGATCAATAGCATTTCAGAGACCTAATAAGTAATAACATTTGACTTTTTATACATATCTTAGACTTTATTTTTTTGACAAATTAATGTTGAATTTTTTTTTAACTTTAAAGATAAAAGAACAATGGTATATGTTCTGCCATCTATTGGCCACTTTTAACAATCATAATTATATTAAATACTTCTCTTTTTTAGAACTATAAAATAGTAAATAATTCATGTAGTCGTGTGACATGTACCAACTCATATTAAGTTAATTTATTTAAATTTTTAACTGATAAATATTGAAATCTATGATCATTAAAAAGCATT
>NC_042493.1:102483726-102488873 GCF_005508785.2 Acyrthosiphon pisum
TTTATTTTCAATCATACAAGTGATTTTAACACACATTTTTTTTTAGTAAATATACAATGGTATGGAAAACAATTGGATATATCCAATATGGCTTAGAAACTGTATTTAATTTTTATAAACCTATAACTAGAAGGCACTGATAAAAATTGAATATGGACAAAATATGGATCAAATAAATTTTTAGAAATAAATATGACACTGTAAACTTAATAGTTATGATTTACTATGTGAAATATCACGAAAACGTGATGAGTAAAATCATAATTATCTAGAGATAATATTGCTTTGTTGACAGTATTCATATGAAACTTTATTTCATTCAATACATTTCAAGGATTTTGTACCTATACTTAGTCTATAATTTTGAGATAGAATTGGAAAAAGTAAGACATAAAAAAGTTTACAAGAATTGAAGAATGAACCCATTATAGATATAATAGAAATAAAATAATAAGTTTGAAAAAATGTTTTTAAAATTCTATTATAAATATAAAAAATATGATTGATTAAAATCATTTGAATGTTATAACTTACAATTTCTGATTGTAGCCCTTTTTTCATAATATTATATGAAGTTAAATTTAAGTTATACATACATTGAAACAGACTTAATCACATGAGAAGTAGAACTCATTTAACGATAACTTAATTAATCAGATGAAGAATAAAATTACACAACTATTATACATAAAAATGATACTTATAAATTTATTTTTAGAAGATTAATCGATAAAAGTAAATCTATTAGCCATTAAACATTAAGTTATTGAGGTAATATAATAAACAAAATAACTTAAAACAATAAAATATTATATGTTCTACTGATTTCATGCCAGTATTTCTTATGATTTGTTTAAAAAAATTAAAAATGTATAAAGTAATACAATTTAAAATTGCCAATTTATTATCTTTAATTCTGGAATGTTCTATTGAGCTAACAAAAGTTGAATTATTTTTGTTGAAAAAATGTAATATACCAAATAGTAAATGCCCATCATTTTCACGTATTATAATTTATAATTTATATTAAACTAATTAGTAACAATTTAACCGATACATATTAAGAAACTATCACTATGCAGTGATAGGTACTATTTGTATTCAGTGAATTTATAATGAGATGTGAAATACGATTTAGTGGCCCATGATTGATCCATTACATTTTAGTTAGCCACTAAATTAAACATTTTTTTTTATATATATTTGGGCGTGAGCCGTGAGGAGTTAATATTATTACAATAATTAAGCTTAAATAGTTTTTAACAACAAAATTGTTTATTTTTGTTAGTTTTGTGTAGTTTCCTTTACAATATTGTATTGAGTTTTGATTTTTGTCCCAGCCAATTTCATTTTCTCAGTAGTTGCGGTAGACAAACAAAATGAAATTGTATGGTATCCAACTATCCAAAGTAGTAATTGTAAATGAGTTTCGTAATGGGACTGAAAAACACCATTTCAATTTCAATAAATACAGATAATTTTAGAATGTTTAATTGACTTGAAACTTGATTTAAACAAAACATTCAAATGTTGTATATCAGGTATCTTTTTTTCCTGCCAGCATGATTTATCATCTCCAATATTTATCTAGAACTTATTGTAATTAGAGCACATTTAAATTATTTACTTTGAGGATACAAACATCTCTTTACAGAATATATCTTTAATTTAAATGTATATATAATTGCAATTCCATATGTTTCTAATACCAGTGACAATCATAAATAATGCAAACTATAACCGTATTATATTTTATTAAAAATTTGTAAACATGAGTTTTTTTTCTAACCCATTGTGCTTGTGTGACTTACACAACACTATTAATGGGTACTTACTACTTATTTTAGTAAAACTCCGGTAAGACAATACTTCTGTAAGACGGAAGCCCCAGTAACACTGACAATTTCTTTGGTTCTGATTCAAATACATATAATGAATGTGAACCTCGTCAAGTTGGAATCTCCATTAAGACAGAAAAATTGGATAGTCCTAAGAAAATTCCGTCTTAGCGATGTTTTACTGTACTCATAGTCACATGTTAACACTGCATAAATTACTTTAAGACAATTAAACATTTGGCTATAATGGAAGTATGACAGACCTTCTTATATTATTTTGTCTTATAAATTATAAAATTGTCTTAAAAACTCTTGGAACAAGACCGCCATAAATCAATATTTGGCCATATTGTGTTTGATATGCCATTTGAACCGCAACAATTTTTACTACAAAATGTTAGACGCACTAAACGATATCTTAATTAAAGTTAGCGTCGCAGATTTGTGTCAGTATAGCATTTTTATTTTTTTGACTTTAATGAACGTAATACTGCCACATTTTAAATATAGGAGTTTTGCTTTCTATTAAATCATTATTTTTTCATGTTCTCAAAACGTAAAACTGCCATAATTAGGTTTATGGTGGTTTACAGTTTTTATTTTAGAACTATTGACCAAAAAAAGGAATATTGAAGACCGCCATAATTTGGTATGTGCTAATAACTTAGTAATATCATAGGCTGACTGACCATTTTTTCTCAGAATAGTTTTTCTTATACAATGATATTATATCTTTGAATTAAAATTTAACACCATCCATTATAGTGACCCAATTGTAACCTACTGACAGCAGAGCTACATCCACTTAGCCACTTGTTTATATTGTTATTATTAATTATTATAGCCTGTAATGGTGATAAGTATAGGGCTCGGATGTTGCTGCATTTGCACCTTTTTTTCTATTGTTCGGATTCATTGCTAAGTAGGTTATAAATATGTTTCAAACAAGTACCAATTAATATATAAAAAGGTGGGTAAGTGGATGTCGCTCTGCTGTACAGTAGGTTACAAGTGGGTCACTGTATAATGGATGGTATTAAATTTGAATTCAATGATATAATATCATTGTATAAGAAAAGCGATTCTGAGTGGAGACGGTATGTCAGTCTAGGTATAAGATATAATATTATATTATAGTCTATGGTATTTAAAAAAAATTAACCAATAAAAGGTATCTATAATAATTTATATAATGGATATTGTGATATTTATTATTAATAAATATCACAATATCCATTAGGTAGTTATAACGCGTTATACATCAACAACAAATCGTGGTACTATCATAGATATATAATAGTATACTTTAGAAGTTTCAAGTACCCACGAATAATATTATACAATCACAACAAAATAACTAAAATAGTTAATCCAGGTTTTTTAATATGTAATTTCGTCCAAATTTGAGCTTAAAATGACTATAAAAATAAACTGAGCAAATGTATTTTTTATATTTTTTGGTAACAGAATAAACTACTTATGTGGGATCTTGTTTTAAATTTTCAATCCTTAGATATAAAAGTTGAACATTTTATACATTTTTAACTACCAAATAATTAACCAATTTTAAATTTGATAAATTTTGTCAAAATTCGGTCTTACAATTTTTATAAAAAAAATGTGTGCCTATGTATTTTTAATATTTTTCAACTGCTATTGTAACACTATATCAGAAATCTTGTATTAATTTTTTACACTTTTTGGCCCAGCAGATAAAACTTTATTGATATTTATACAAAAAAAAACTAAAAAAAATTGAAAACTGACAATGTTCGTAAACAGCACAAAAAGAGTCAAATTGTTTTCAAAATTGTATGGTGAACATAAAATAAAAATATAAGCATTTAGAGAAATTTTCAAGTATCTACAGTCATTCGTAATTGTCTCTATGGGTCGTAGTGGTTTTATTATTGGGATAACATAAATACAATCATCGGATTGAGAACGGTAAGTTTTGTTAAATAAAGAAATTGAAATATGAAATTGTCCGTAAATAGCTCAAAAAGAGTCAAATTATTTTCAAAATTTTATCGTGTATAGGAAATGCTAAAATTAACATTCAGTGAAATTTTCAAGTATCCACAGTCATGCGTTTTTTCATTACAACAAAATAAAAAATCGTTACGTGAGAAAGCGAGTGAATATCAAATATTTTAAAAATATGAATTTTAAACGCTCATTAAAATTTAATTTGAATTGTTTATAGACAATTTTTTTTAAAAAAAAGGTACACAAACTTATGAAGAATCTTGTATTACATTTTCAAATCTTAGATTTAAAAAGAAAATTTTTCATGAATTTCTAACTAAAAATAATTTGCAAATTATCGTCATTTTTACGTATTTTGTCAATATTTGAACTTTAGATGCTTATAAAAAAAAAATTGTGGCTATGGATTTTTAATTTTTTTTAATCTGCTTTTGGAACAATATAATAGGAACTTTCTATTACATTTTCAAGCTTTTTCAACCAACAAATAAAATTATATTGATATTCATAGAAAAAAAAACTAAAAAAATGGAAACTGAAAATGTCCGTAAAGAGCTCAAAATAAGTCAAAATATTTGGAAAATGTTATGGTGTATAGAAAATGCTAATATAAACACTAAATGTCAGTCTAGGTATAAGATATATTATATACTTATCTATGGTATTAAAAAAAAATTAACCAATAATAGGTATCTATAATAATTTATATAATGGATATTGTGATATTTATTATTAATAAATATCACAATATCCATTAGGTAGTTATAACGCGTTATACATCAACAACAAACCGTGGTATTATCATAGATATATAATAGTATACTTTAGAAGTTTCAAGTACCCACAAATAATATTATACAATCACAACAAAATAACTAAAATAGTTATTCCAGGTTTCTTAATACGTAATTTCGTCCAAATTTGAACTTAAAATTACTATAAAAATAACCTGTGCTTATGTATTTCTTAGAATTTTTGGTAACAGAATTAAATATTTACGTGGAATCTTGTTTTAAATTTTCAATCCTTAGTTATAAAATTTGAACATTTTATAAATTTTTAACTACCTACAAAATAATTATTCAATTTTAAATTTGATAAATTTTGTTAAGATTTTAACTTCAAATAATTATAAAAAAAAATTGTGCCTATGTATTTGTAATATTTTTCAACTGCTATTGTAGAAATGTATCAGAGCCCTGTATTATTTTTTTTACACTTTTTGGCCAGTTTTGGATAAAACTTCATTGATATTCATAGAAAAAAAAAATAAAAAAATTGAAAACTTACAATGTCTGTAAACAGCTCAAAAAGAGTCAA
>NC_042493.1:102488923-102489123 GCF_005508785.2 Acyrthosiphon pisum
ACAGCAATAATGCAATCAATTTTATAACATTTTTAGTGCAACAACATCCGAGCCCTAGTGATAAGCAAAGCGTTAGAAATTAAAATCCCATTTTTAGTGGTTTTTCGTAATTTGTCGATGGTTTTTCACGTGGCATTAAATAACTATTGAAAAAAATTAAAAATATATCTATTTAAAGGACCATCTTTATGAAATTTTCT
>NC_042493.1:102489223-102492578 GCF_005508785.2 Acyrthosiphon pisum
AAAAGATAAATTACTGTATGTTTAAATCAAAGCACTTCTTCAGGTAGAAATTTTGTATACAGGATAAAAAAAAAAATAAATAAGCACCATTGTAAAACCACTAGCTTCCCCGTTCCGCGATTAGATGTCTGTAAACTACTCAAATCAAGTCAAAATATTTGATCATTGTATGGTGTATAGCAAATGCTATTATAAACATTGAGTGAAAATGTCATGCATCTACACTTTATGTTTTATAATAGTGCCTTATTTTGAAACGCAGGCATACACGATAAACTAATACCATTATTATATGGTGTAATAATATTATAATTGAATGTTAAGAAATTATACGATAAAACAAGCTTTTAACTATAATATAACGGAACACACGCTAAATAACCGGCTCCACGTGGAGCAATCGCTTTTCATGACCGCCCAATGATGACGTCAATTGGACATTATTGACGTATTTGTACAGCGGATGCCATTTGGAAATTGACCTGTTATGTAAGACGGGAGTAAAATGGGTCATAGTCTTATTAAATATTTGATAAAAAAAACTACAATTAAGAAAAATGTATTTACATTTTAAATTCAAAAAAATTACAACTTAAAACAAATGTAATGCAATAAAATATAAAAATAATTAATAAAAAAACATCGCTCACTCTCGTCACACACTTTGGCCGGGCCTAAGGGCTCCTTGTTGTAACCCCTTCTACAGATTGGAGAGCTTCAGAATATTATAACGAGACTCGCCGCACCGCAAAATTATATAATATATTATTTAGTGTCATCTTTTAATAATTATGTTATATGAATTGTGTGATTTCGTTGACCATTAACCATTACGTCATATAATATTATGCTACAACGATAGAATCATCACTATGATTATATTTAAAAATTTTCACTGATATTTATATTATTTTATTTATACATAATGTCATAATATTAGTGATGTCTAAATACGGTATTTTATTTTATTTTGTTTTGTACAATACTGTATTGTATTTAAGTATGGTATAATAATTTTTTGTATAATACCGTATTATACACATTTCATACGGTATAAAATCCTGTATTAATAGATATGCATATTTGAAATTATATATACCTACAGTTTAAACTTAATCACTCAAACATTGTCCATTTCCCATTTGAAAGTTGAATTGTATTTATACAAATGAGAAAAATAAGTAATAACAAAGTCAACAAGTAACGTAATAATTAACAATTTTAATAAACTATAAACATAAATGACTCTTGATTTTTTTCTAAATAATAAATAAAATAAATGTTTAATTATGATAATATTATTTAACGACAACACACTGTAATGAATCAAAATTGAGTTTGCGCGTTGTTATTGATGAAACATGACCTTATAATAATATATTAACCGAGGTTTTCTAGTTGGGCATTTTTAAATGAATAATAGTTAGTGGTGTTTGGAATGTAAACTTTCCTTACCGTCATTTTACTATTCACTAAAACCTAATATATTATTACGATTAATACTGATCAGTTTTCTCGTAGGGCTGTAGTAAAAATTTATTATTTCTCACTCTTGGAGTAAGACCGCCTCTTCTTTTTATTTGTAGTTTTGAGAAAAATCAATTTCAAATTTCAAATTTAACCTATGAATGTAATTTTTATTTTATTTCAGTGATATAAACCTTTTATTTAACATTGTTATCTGTACTTTAAACAGGTGTAGATTAGAATATTAATATCTTTTTTTATAAGTAGAATTTAGCATTATGCCGGTTTTCAATTATATTAATTCATCATAATATACTGCCATATTTTGAAATAGTGCAGTATTACATTGCATTTAAAAAAACAATATCAGTCATAAGACCTAATATGGTAGTCTTGTTTTGTGATATTAATTGACAATTATGCCACATTTTAATTTGTGTCAGTTTTGCATGATGTAAGGTTGCGTATAATACTAATTCAAAACCACCACAAAACCTTGTTACCTAATGGTATTAAGGTGGATTAAATTAATTTATGTATAACCTATTTACGTGGAATATTATTTTCTATTTTCAATCCTTAGATACTGACTATATCATATTATAGTTTAGACTATTATAATTTATAGATATTTAAATAAAAATAATATGGCTCAAAGCACACCGAGTTTCAGATGTATTATCGCGTTAAACAGTTTTTAAAATGAAACCATTAAAATAATTTGTTGTATGAAAGAGATAAATCAATAATATATACAATAATAATATACCTAATAGAAAACTCTTTTTAATTAACTAGTTCGTTAATACACATTGACAAACCGATTTTCGTTGATTCATTACATAATATTACAATAGTACCTATAGATTTTATGATGTAATGTCAATAAATTATAATATTATTATTTTTTATCATCGATGATCGATCCATAAAGGATAAAAAATCGTCAGATCATCGGTTGAACATTATGTAATGCACTATTCCAACAAACTAAATTGTTTATTTTACATTTTTTAAGTATTGGGATTTGTCAAACATTTGCTCGGCTATTGTTTCTGCCACGGCCGCTACCAACTCACACCCTTACCGGACTTTTGCACGTACATTGGCCCACCAATACACTGCACTTATTATAAGTTATACAACTGGTCTATCGTCCATATAATATCAATCCATGACCCATCTTCCAACGTACCCTAATCGAGTCACGTGTGCTGGTTTCAGTCGACGGAAAATACTATAGAAAGAAATTTCATATCACTCATCTTTCTGACAGATTGTTTAATTCGTTCATTTCTCGTGATTCGTAAAATTTAATTATTATTATATAAAATGTATCTACACCGTTGTCCGTTGTGATGAGTAGCCAGCGCCACGGTCGTGGCGCGAGCCAAGTAACAAGAAAAAATAAATAACTGCACGACTGTGTGTATATAGTATATCGAAGCGAACGTGACGTCGTTAAATATATTGAAAGTATACTTCGAAAAAAAACATTTAAATTATGTAGGCAGTTAAAATAAGTTAAAATATAAGATTATCGACTATCATTGAATAAATGTTAGGCAAGCGCGGATCTAGAAATGAAAAAGGGGGGGGGGGCTAAAGTACAAAAAACTGTACTTAATTACTTATTTTGTACAATGTCTTTCTTATTTTTTGAAATATCTTAAGTACCGAAGTTCTAGTCTAAGGGTCTAAAAGTAATATATTATTATAATATATAAGTATATACACGTCCCAAAATGGGGGGTGTATCTTAATTAGACACTCCTAAACTCTTTAAGTAGGTAGTTAAAAAAATCTCAACAATTAGAAAATAAAGTCTTTAAGTATATTTAAAAATTCTAAAAATCAGATTTTAAATAACTTTATTATTGAAGAAAAA
>NC_042493.1:102492803-102494025 GCF_005508785.2 Acyrthosiphon pisum
CAGAATTATAATTATATATATTTCATACGTCCTGCAGCATGATCTAAGCCCTAAGGTATCTCTTATGGATATAATAATAAGAAGATGTTTCGTGTTATATATAATACATAATATATATGGATAGTATTATACATAGGTATGATTAATAAAGACACAAATAATATAATAGTAACACGGTACGTGTCTGTATGAGAAGGCTCGCTGGACAAGGCTCGCCGCAGTATATTGTAAAGGTAGCAGGTATTTGCTTTGAGGCCCGTGAAATTGCCTGTTTTTTTATATAATATAATAAATATCCGGGGGATGATGTTTGCATTGTGTGCGCGCACGCGTTTGTATAATAACAAGTGTCAGTGTACATAACAATATATTATTATAATTGCCGTCCAAACAATGATATAAATGTATAATACTATACGGCGGCGGCGCAGAAGTGGCTGTGGCGTGTGGGTTTCTATTTGTCTCCACCGCATTAATCTAATGATTGGTTTGTAATTTAAATCGGACATAAATCTCAATTTTACGCCATCCATGTATCATTTTTTTCTTCTATGACCCATTTTAATACTGTTTTACAAAAAGGTAGTGTTTCCAAATGGCACCTGGTGTACAAATACGTCAATATCCAATCGATTTGGCAGTCATGAGAAGTGATCGCTCCACGTGGAGCTGGTTATTTAGTGCGTGTTCCGTTATAAACTTGTTTTATCGTATATTTTCTTAACATTCAACTATAATATCATACCTTTCTATCGACACGGTCGTGGCGCGAGCTAAGTAAAAAAAAAAATAACTGCAGGACGGGGTATTCATATCGAAGGAGTTGCCTATTTTAACTGTGTAAAATACGGGTAAATTTGTTATACGGCATAGCCAGGGGCGAACGCAAGGGGGGTTTTAAGGGTTTAAACACCACCCGAAATAGTAGGTACAAAAAATAAATTATCTGACCTACAAATGTATTACTAATAACATTTCAAAAAAATTAAAATAAATTATTAGTTATTAAAAAGTTTCCCTTCTCCAGTGGTTTGTAAATTAATGGATACAGTAAAATCACCAATAAAATGTGTGATAATGTAGTTTCGAAGTGAGTATGACAGTATGTTATAACTTATTAATAACTGATCGACATCGAAGGCCGCTAATCCGATGATGTACATAATGTAGACAGACGACGAGTGTAATAAAATTGCCGTCTACCGAAAATTCGCAACGACCT
>NC_042493.1:102494125-102496253 GCF_005508785.2 Acyrthosiphon pisum
GTCTTATCTAGAATCTAGATAATTCTAGAAATTGTATCATTGCTCAATAATCAATATAATATACCATAGTATGCCAACGAACAACAAACTGTCGTATACTCATGTCTCGTATTATAGCCTGTATTGCTATACTAAAGACGTAATATTAAACACAAATATTAAAAATATATTAAAAATGAGTTCAATTTTAAATTTTTTTAAATCAGACGATAAAAATACTACCTCAGTTACGAATGTTTCGATTGATGTAGATTCAGACATATCGTCCGTAGGCAGTCCACCAATAAAAAGACGAAAACCCGAGATGTCGCAATCTGACGCAGATCGTAATGCGAGTTTTTGAATTTTTGCAATAATAATATTAATAAATAATATTATATTATTATTATTTGTTATATATTTTATTTATAGATTTTTCGAATGATATTGCAAATTTTTGTCGTAATAGCAATTTAATGACATTGAAAAATATGAAGTAAAATATAAGTTTTTTTTAATTATACTCGTTTTAGAGCATTGTTTTCGCTTACCAGCAGGGCTTGAAATCGGTTACTGTTTCTTACCAAAAACCAGTAATTTAAACCTAAAATTGGTTACCGTTATTTTAAACCAATTTTTATTCCCGGTTATCGGTTACCGTGACGATTTTACAGTTAACATAAATTACATAATATGTTATGTAAACATAATATGTTTTTACCGGTTAAAATTACCGATATTTATCAATATCGAGTACCAACCACCGTTACTTATGAACTTTAACATGTTAAATTTATTTTAGCTACATAAATAATAACGAGCTTGTATCTACTTTGATATTTAACCTCTTAAAACTATTTATAAATCATACTACATAGGTGTAATAAAATTGCTTTTAGAAAACCGACATTAAATCAGTTACCAGCAACCGTAATTTTTTTGAGGCGGTTGTCGCTTGATTGATATCCAGCTGTAGTGTTGTAGTGTTATGTTGAACGATTTCAAAAACTTTTTGCAATAATAATATTAATAAATAATATTATAAAATATAATATATTATTTATTATTATAATATTATATTATATTGTTATTTGTTATATATTTTATTTATAGATTTTTCCGAATGATATTGCAAATTTTTGTCGTAATAGCAATTGAATGACATTGAAAAATATGAAGTTCTTGTGCATAATCGGATACCTGATATAGACTTCAAGTTTCCGACTTCTGGCAAACGAAATTTGAAATTTCAGCATTCTTGGTTACGCAAATTTGTGTGGTTGGTGTATTTTGCTGCAGAAGACGGAGCTTTTTGCCGTGGTTGTGTCTCATTTGGATCAAATTCTGTTGGTAAAGGGGGTCATCAGAACACAAATTTATTGGTTCAGACTGCCTTTCAAGATTGGAAAAAAGCACTTGAAAAATTTAGAGAGCACCAAAAAAAAAATATCACCTTGACGCCATGGGGGATGGACAAAATTTTAAGTTAATTTACGAAAAACGGAAGAGTGACGTGATCAGCGAAATTGACAAAAGGCGAAAAATACAACAACTCGAGAACAGACATAAGTTAATTCCGATCGTCCGAGCTGTTTTGCTGTGTTGCAGGCAAGGATTAGCATTAAGAGGTCATCGAGACGCATAGATCTCGTTTTATGATGTAAATTAACAAATTGTAATAATTAGTTATTAATTATTATCTATAATATTATGTAATATGTATATTATAAATGTATTATGTGTTTATGTATATAGTATAAATGACTAAAATGAAATATAGAAAAGTGTAATACAGTATGAATAATATGATATTTATGAATACCTACTTTAAATTTTTTCAAACCCCTCCCCCCCCCCCCCCCGAAATTTTTCACTGCGTTCGCCTCTGGGCATAACTAATTTTCTATTTCATAAATTAACTCCTAGCTAACTCCAAAACATCAAAAATATTGTGTAGAACGTGCTTTTGTAAAAAAATCATCAAAATCGTGCGTTAAGAAATTAAGATATAAATGAAAAAGTGCGAACTTTTTAATGGAAATTTATATTAAATTTCAGAATCACGGTAGCCGTCGTCGTTGTAGTCGTCGTCGCATTAACGTTGCAAATGTTACCAACAAATCACCGCCTCTTATATATTATTATTGTG
>NC_042493.1:102496575-102497783 GCF_005508785.2 Acyrthosiphon pisum
GTGCATAAAGATCTTATATTTTTTTTACTTATTAATTTTTACACGTAATTTACGAAGGGGTTTTGTTGTAATAATATTATAATATAGTACCATATGGCGCAGGTCGGTCACTTCCTTAATGGACACATTGTATATAATTACAGTAGAAACAATTTAAGACGCCATCGCTTAAGACGGTTTCCCGTCTTATACGCTTATTTTTATGATTCCCTTGTTTTTGGAACCGTTCAACATAACCCGAATAATACGATTTCACTCTTAGGGTGCTATTTTTAACTGGCCTCTATGAGAGACATTAAGCTGTTAAATGGGATTCTACTGCATTACTCAGGGCTTTTAATCATAACCGAAATTGTCTAAAGCGTTAAATTTTTTATATCGGTTACCGGTTTTAAACTGGTCCTATCGTTAACAGTAACCTATTACCGGTCCTATATTCACTACAACACTACAGTTGGATATCAATCAAGCGTCAACCGCCTCAAAAAAATTACGGTTGCTGGTGACTGATTTAATGTCGGTTTTCTAAAAGCAATTTTATTACACATATGTAGTATGATTTATTAACAGTTTTAAGAGGTTCAATATTAAAGTAGATACAAGCTCATCATTATTTATGTAGCTAAAATAAATTTAACATGTTAAAGTTCATAAAAAACGGTGGTTGGCACTCGATAATAGAGAGTTTTTGCACAACGCCGGTAAAACACTCCGGTAAAAATAACGTTCTGTTAAATTATATGGTAATATATTAATGTTATAGTTGCAACTTTAGTTTTTGCATTACCGGATATAATATAACATCCCGTTAAAATATTTTGTCACATTGTAAATATTATAACCATAACCAATATTAACCATTGTATGTCAGGTTTATGACAATAAACTTTTTGATTTCAACATTTTATATTCGTAAAAAACGGGATACCAAAAACCGGTGACTGATAAAGAAAACAGCTGTAATCACCAGCGTAAATTTCACCCTAAGTCATAGACTAGAATACTAGATATTATAACCGATTGATGAGATATAACCGATAATAACCAGCAATACGGTGCCCGTTAAAATAATTAAATTACCGCTTACGATAATCAAATAACCGTACCGATATTTGGTGCGCATGCGCAAAGGCTTGTTTTGGTAAATAACGTTAACGGGTTCATACGTTATTTTTAACCGGCGCTGTGCAAAACTCTCTATATAAATA
>NC_042493.1:102497833-102497935 GCF_005508785.2 Acyrthosiphon pisum
AACAAAGTAAATATTTACCTATAATAAAAAAGGACAATACATTCACTATTAAATATTTTCACATTTGAAATTTTTTTTTTGTGTAATTAAGCACAAATTAAT
>NC_042493.1:102498035-102498961 GCF_005508785.2 Acyrthosiphon pisum
TGTGTGTGTCAAAAATACCGTGTGCGTGTATTCTCGTGAATATTTTAAATGCGTGTGATCTAGGGTTAAAAATCTTATATTTTTTTGACTTGGACATTTTTATACGTAGTTTACGAAGGGTTTTTGTTTTGATAATAATATGTATCAGGAACAATTGCTGTGAAAGTCTCACTCGTGTTGACGATCACTTTTGTGAACCGTAGTTACTCTAATATTGCTTACGGCCGTCGCAGGAAACGTCAAAACTTAAGAAAAAGTAGCGACTGGGTCCTGCGATCCTGGCCCATTCGACTACAGATTACAAAATATTAAACTATATTTTAACTCCTTACTGTTTGTATAGATTTATTAAATTAAAAAAAAAACTATCTACCTATTTAGATATTAAAAAGAAGTTTGAGATCAAGAAAATTAAATATTTATTCTTGATAACGGTAGACAGACTTGTGTGGAACTTCGTATTACATTTTCAAATCTTAGATATAAAAAAAATATTTCAATAAGTTCAAAGTAATTTCAGAGCTTCGTGATTTTCGACGAATTTCGTCTAACATCAAACTTCAGAGACTCATACAAACTATGGTTGGTTTACGCTTAATTTTTTTTTTTTAATTTCCACTATCAAAGACTAACAAGGAACCTTGTATTACAATTTAATGTTTTTTGTCAGATTAAACATTTTTTACTAAAATCAATTAAAAAAAAGGTGGGTAAGTGGATGTCGCTCTGCTGTATAGTAGGTTACAAGTGGGTCACTGTATAATGGATAGTATTAAATTTGAATTCAATGATATAATATCATTGTATAAGAAAAGCGATTCTGAGTGGAGACGGTATGTCAGTCTAGGTATAAGATATATTATATACTTACCTATGGTATTAAAAAAAAATAACCAATAATAGTATCTATAATAATTTATATAATG
>NC_042493.1:102501202-102502246 GCF_005508785.2 Acyrthosiphon pisum
TCGTTTTAAAGTACAGCAAAACCATAATCAATTTTCCCAAAAACAGATTTTGCGTAAAATTCCCATTTTTCCTTAATTTTTCTTATGTTTACACGGCGCTTTTGAAAACTATTGGAAAAATGTTACTTTTGACCCTCCAAAGTACCAACTAGATTCACTTTCCTATCAGAAAAAGTACTGTTGAAGAAAATCCAAGCACTTTTACTGTCCTAAAAGGTGATGACACACAAAAAAAAAAAAAACAACACACACACATCATTGTAAAATCAATACATTCATCGTTCCACTCAAATCTAAAAAAAATATTCAGTGAAAAAGTCATTTGTTTTCATAATTGTATACACTTACTTATTTTTTACAGAACTTCCCTTCCCTCACAACAAAAAAAATTGAAATACGCCGCTGGTTATTTAAGTATTTTTATTTGACTATAGTTACTAGTACATTATAATAAAAATAATACCTACAGTAGGTATATGTGGACTTTGGTTCTTGTTTAGTTGGGTTATCTATAAATTAAAAATTAAAAAGGTGGGTAAGTGACCATGTGGGTACCGATCTCCTGTAGATTAGGCATTGTGTCACTTAAAAAAAGTAAAAAAAATTCTTTGATGCCTTAAGATATATAGAAAAATGTCCTAAACAATTTTCGTAAAGAACATTTAGTAAAACATTTAAGTTTTAAGTTTAAATCGCATTAAAAAAATATATAATGAATTATTACATCAATTGTATTATATTAACTATATTTTAAATCTGTATCGGTACTTGTTAAATTTAGTTACAATCAAAATCCTAGTAATTTGCAACTTAATTTTGTCCAACATAATTTATAATAATACCTATATAATTTAAATAATATCTTAAAATATATATTTTTTCAGTCCTCGTGTATGTATTTGGTTGCAGTGATTTTTATGAAATTTGTTGTGTGTGCTTGAATGGGTCCTTAAATGGTTTAGATTCGCAACTGGACCCGGTAGGCTCAACCTGGGGAGGTGCTCAAACAGGGATATTGAGATTTACGACTGAAATTTTTGTTTA
>NC_042493.1:102502346-102503616 GCF_005508785.2 Acyrthosiphon pisum
AGTTTCTAATTTATAAATTATAAAAAACAATTTTATTGAACTTTTATCGTAATGTACGCTGATACCCTTTTACTTTTACATTACTATTATTTACTAATTTAAACTATATTCATCTCAAATTAATAATTTAACAGATTTATTTTTTTATATCATATAGCAATTGAATAATATAAGTTATATAACATTAAAACATAACAATTATCTATTTATAATTGAAAATGATTTATTTTTCAAAAACATTTATAATTGCAACTCGTATAATATATAATTTAAAACTTAATAAAATATATGAATATACACAAAATTATGTTATCAAGAAAAAGAACAGAAATGTTTGTGTTTTTGTATTTGATTATTTTTATTTTATACTGACATTTTTTTTTTTTTTTTATAGTAATATTTACGTATAAACGAAAAGTTTCAAAATGTTTTTAACTTGAGAGATTTTTTTAAAATCAACTGAGAAAAGCTAAGTTATTTCAACTGTAAATTAAACTAGTTAATTTCATAAGTTGATTAGAAAATAAACTAACTAGTTAAGTTAAAAGTTAAAAAAAAATTAACTTTTTAACCTTACTTTAACTTTTTAACTAGTTAATGCCCACCTTTGGTTTTTGGTAAGGAACCGGTAACCGGTTTCAAGCCCTGCTGGTAAGCGAAAATAATGCTCTAAAACGAGTATAATTTGTATAACTTTCAGGTGAGAAAATATTAATTTCACACAATCAAGTTAATCCTGAAACATATAAGTGACCTTATGATCCTGTAATAGAAATACACGATAACGTGATTTACATTTACAACAACAAGCTTTATCGATAAGCCAATATACATTTAAAAAAATAAAACATAATTAAATTCTCTGTAAAATAAATTAAAACTATTTTACTTAAAACCTTTTAATTTTAAATTTTAAAATGAAATGAAAATGTGTTTTTCAATTTTTTAATACTACATAATATTATATGGATTGGTTTAAAATTCTGAGCGGAATTCATTTTATAATCTTATAAACATTGTATCGATAAGTAAAACTAGTAAAAATCAACTCCTTATAATAATTAGGTATAATTATTATTAATATATAAAATTCTTATCTATATCTATTTTCCTATGTAATATCAAATATTTTTTTTAATTAATGAAGAAAAAACTGTGAATAAACTATAAAGGTACTATAGTTAAGAGGACGTCGCACCTGCATGTTTTGTCTCCGTCTTACACACGTACGTTATAGCAAATTTCTGTTCACTAGTTTCATAGGGTGCTG
>NC_042493.1:102503716-102511761 GCF_005508785.2 Acyrthosiphon pisum
AAGAAATGTTTTTTAAAATTATTTTAGCCCATAATATATTTAGACTGATTTTATTTTTTGAATATCACACACAAAATAATTACTTATTATGACCATTCATTTCTCAATCTATCGATCCTAGAAGTATGAATTGATAATACGAATGTACAAAAGTCATTATTATAGAAAACATTATAAAATCATATTAAAATAGTGTAACGTAATGCTTATCTACTAACGATAGGTATCAATAAAAATATAGTAAAAAAAAAAAAATAATTCTCTGCAGATATACTCAGCGCTAGAACATCTACGGTAAACTATTTTTTAGTGTTGCGCTCATTATATAGCTCATTATAATATGTGTTGTTGCGGTGTACCTATATAAGCCGTTAAGACTTCGCACAATATTATATAATATTATCACGTCGTGCTGAATACGCTATTTTCACCTTGATCGGGGTCAAGGTCACGACCCGAGCCCATCGATATCCCGCGGCCTCGCCTCGCCTGACCGGTTGTAATATATAGTACGGCCTAGTACCCTGCGGCCTAGTCTGGTCTGGTTTCGTGAACCGATCGCACCGTAGAATTTGTGTTCGTGACAACCGTATCATTATAATATTGTTCCGGTCGAATTTTCTCCGCAGTCGAGTCTCACCGCCGTAATGCTTACCGCTTCATCCGAGCATACTTATGGCCAACCACCCTAGGTTGGACGAAGTATTAAAATCTGCAGTAGTAAGTTTCAAAAGTGTCCATGATTTACGACCTCGGGCGCTCATAATATTATACGGGCCACGCACCCATCCACAGAACAGTGGGCCAGTGTGGATACCAGCCCGTGCCTTTTCATAAGGTCTTTGTGCCTCAGACAGTACTCCAGCCAACGTCCACCAGCAATCTGCGTCCCACGTCACCCGGTCACCGTAGTTCCTGCCTGCTGCTGAGTCTCCGCGAAAAGGGTAGGTAATTTGTGACTTATTTAATAGGTATACATATTATGCTCATCACAGCTCGATTATATAATACGGTCGTTGCATCCAAATCATATAATATTATATATTATAATTTATTGTATTATCGATCGTCTTGTTCGCCTTCCTAGCGAGATATAATTATTATCACCACTGACACGACACGATAAGCCCGTTCGTATTATTTAATTTTAATTTTTAACCGTCGAAATTTCGTGTTGCAATTATTACTTTATAGGAACCTGTTTTATACCTGTCATCGGCAGTGTATATTCCGTCAGTTTTGACACACCACTTATTTGTCAGCACAATATTGCGTTATTTTTCTAAATTCATACATCCTTCCGTTCTCATAAAATGCAATCCACCATTATCTCCGGGTCAGTACGCCATCCATCGCCCGTAAGAGGGGATGACCACCATGACAACCACAACCCCGTCGATTCATCGTGGCTGCTCAAAACAGTTTGCTCATCCCCACACACTTTGATTTTGTATAAATATAACTTATATGTATGAACATTCCTTGTTTATAATTTTTAAATATAATTGATTTAATCTAAGTTCACCATTGACAGTGTAGGTGACGCATTCCTGGTTAATATATTCATGTACCTGATAACAGTGTTAACAATATAGTAATAAAAAGAAAAGCGTGTTTTCAAGCCATTATTATAGTGTAATTTTCATTATATTAAAATATTAAATATACCCAAACAGTTTAATAAATTATACATCTAAAGTGAATAGTTTTGAATAAATAATAATATATTACAATACCTATAATATTATGCACCAGTAATTTAATCATAATAATAATCTGTCATTTTGGTATGCATAAAAAACCGCTTGTACCAGGACAAAGAGAAGTTGGGGGCTTTAACTTCCAAAGCTTAAGCTTTTTACACTATAATTCTTATTTTTTAACTGGGATAACGAATTTATGGAGTAGAATAAATAACAATAAAGTCTTAGGTTTATTATAGACATAAAATGCTATGTTCCACGGATTCTTGTAATTTTGAACAAAGATGTAAATATGTTTCGTTTTAGGTATCAATTTAAATTTTAAATTTATTGTATTGGATTGGTTTTTTAATAACAACTTTTCATTCCAAACTACATATTTTAGAAAGAATAATTAATATTTTTAATATTTAATGTTTTGACAAGGTACACTGAATTCATGCGTTTTACCGACTGTCAAAGGAGTTGTACATTATAATGAAGGTTCTCGTGAGGTTTAATCGCCCGGGACAATACCATTATATAAGCCAACATATTTTGCACCAAATGGAAAAGAAAAAACTACACTAGAACTATTTTGTCAGCATAATGGAATGTGAAGTAAACAACTATATAGATGCAATACATGTAATTGTATTTTTACTTACCTTTTACTATATCCTTAATGAACTATTATCATTTATTTTTATATTAAAATATTATTTTAGATTGCAGTACAGTAAATAACACCAGAAAAGTACTGATAAACATTGGTGACAAATCACTTGTTGGAACGGCATCTTGAAATGCCGGAATATGTCGATTAAATAAAATAAATTCCAGTGATTATTTGGTATGCGTGGAGGATCGATTATTGTTTCAAGCTTGGTCGTTTCTGCTAAAGTTTTTGTACAACAAATTCAAGAAATTATGAAAAAAAAATAAATATTATTTTTAGAGGCTCATTGATTTAGAAAAAATGTATGTTCTCTAATAATATAACTATGATTTACGATCTTTACAAAATTGCCGCTGGTAAATATGATAGAAACTTAACAATAAATATGACATCGAATTTCCTCAAAGAACCAACGTAAGTTATGAATAATTCAAACCTTACAAATAATTTGTATGACATATTATGTAACATAAATTAAATCAATTATTGTGCAGGTGGATATGGTTCACTCGAAAAAAGATTATTGTGTATCCTATGGATTTCTTGGTGAAGATATAGCTATTATCGTTTACAAAAAAGAGTTTCTTTTAGTTATTATGTTGTACTTGTTTGTATTGATTGGAATGGCTAATACAACGTAGTCAACGAAGATCAAGGAAAGGTTGGTTTGTAATATTATTTAAATAGGTAATATTATTGTGATTTAATTACAGTGAATGTTTATAAGTTTTGTGCCTGTTCTGTATTGGGTAATACAATATTTAAGCATATTATATACTATTGACTATCACTATCGACAGTTGTCCATTTGTATGTAAAGACCAAATGCCATGAGATTATCTATAAAAGTTTGCATAAATACAATATTTTGGCACGTTATTACCTACAATACATAAATAAAATAAGTGGGCGGTAATAAATTATCTAAACATTAATACGATTAAATCATTGATTTAACAAAATTAACGTAAAATTGTAAACACTGAATATTGAAGGTACATAGGACACTATATAAAATGAAGATTAACTTAAATTATATTAAATTAATGAGACTATTGCACAATATTAGTACAAGAAATAAGAATACAACATTTATTTTTACATATCTATCAAACAAACAATATACAAAGCGAGCGTACGTCAGGTGCCATTTTTTTCATAGGTACTTATTGATTGTATTAGTGCCTCCCATAATTGTAGTTTTTTTTATGAAAAAAAACCAGGGATCGAAACCGGTTTAACCGGTTTTCCAAAAAACCGATTAAAACCGCGGTTTTCTCATTTCTGAACACCGGAACTGGAACCGGAACCAAAAGCTTTGAAACACCGGTTAAAAAACCGTAACCGAAACCTAAGACCTTAAAAAACCGTTTTCAAAACCCAAACCGAAACCATAGAATTGAAAAACCGCTCTTGTACTGTTCTTGAAAAACGGATTAAAATTTAAAACTAATGTCGGTTTCTTTGAATTCCATAAAGTTAATTATATTATTTGTAATTCTACTATTTTTATACGAAGAAATTATTATGTTTGGATTTATTGATAAAAATCCCGATGCAGTTACTGAGTATTACGAAATATTAATATAATATATATTATTACTAAACTTATGATTGAAAATTGAAAATACAAATAATATAGTGTGATGTTATTGTAATATACAATTAAATATTAATGTAATCGAATAATGATCTCAACCATAATATGGCAACATAATATTATGTCGAATGCAAAAGTAGGCATGAGGCACCTAAATTAGGGACAAAATATTCAAGTTAATAACACGAAATTAGTTCTGCTGAACGTTTATTTGTTATATCGTATATTGTACACTAATTATACAAAGTAGCCATATTTCAGGGCTTTAGACTCGGCCCTTATAATAGTTAATAGATAATAAAAATCGAATTTACAGTAATTAGACAGAAAAATAAAATGGAAATTTTTAAAAACCGTTCTTTAAACCGATAAAATATTTGAAAAACCTTTTTTAAAACCGAAACCAAAACCAAAAAATTTAAAAAACCGGTCTTAAAACCTAAACCAAAACCAGAAAATTTAGAAAACCGTTCTCAAGAACTAAAACCGTAACCGTTAAATTTTGAAACGGTTTCGATCCCTGAAAAAAACACATCGTTGTAAAAGTGTAAAACCAATACATTCATTGCACCCTCACAGTCTACAATGCTAAATAAAAATTTCATATTTCAGTATGTTGATGTATGAAATACATTTTTTTGCTTGAAAAGCAATGTCTTAGAAAGTTCAGAAAAAATGCAATTTTAATTTAAATCCGTACCTTAATTATAATTAATAATATTTGCTGGTGACGTATTGATGCCGAGGGAAGCTTATTATCAGCTGAACCGAAATCTATATAAAATCATAAACATCTGATACAAACACTTTTTCACACTCACGCGTTTTGATACAATAATACAAAATATTTATAATTTATAATTATTCCGATTTATTATTAATATATAATAATAATAAATTATTTTTAAACAGTGGCCCGTTGGTAAAGTTCCCGGTATACCACCGGGCCAGTCTGACCCTTATATTGTCATTATCAAAGAAATTAAGATATAAATAAATAAAACTTTACACATATTTTATTTTTAAAATGTTCACTTCATAGTAAACACTCTACAAGTGAGTAGCTCCGTGTAAGTTATCAAAAATACATCGATACATTTATAAAAACATAATATTAGGAGTCTACGAATGTTAAAATAATTGGCACGTGGTCTATGGGAAAAAAAGTTGGGGAATCTCTGGTCTAAACTCGAAAGCTACTTAATTATAATATATATATCTACTATGTGTATATACAAATATTATACGAAATATTTTAATTGAAAATGTGTTTACATGACACCACTAAATATTATAGTTTCAAACCACATTTCCCATATCTTATAGGTACTATATCACATAATATATTTGTAGTAGGTACCTGTACATAATTTGTAATAATAATAAGGTAAATTTATATTGAAATTACTACCCAATAGCAGTCGTATGATACAATGTAGTATAATTATAATATATTTTTAGTTTCAGAACAAGGTGTGGACGAGGGAGACAGTGGTTCAGGCTTATGCTTTTTAGACTCTAATTTGTATTATTTAACCGGAATAGTGAGTGTCAAGGATCAAGAACTAAAAAATTCAATTGCAGTTTTCACAGAAGTTAAGTACCACATTCAATGGATTTTGTGAACAGTATAACCATTTTAACTAAGTCAAATAAAATTAAGGTATCTGTAATTGAAATATATATTAATATATTTTGAATAATAAGTATTTTTCTTATGTGTAACAATTTTTAACAGTTCTTATAATTATTGATCATTAAAATTAATCATAATAGGTACGTATGTACTCATTTTGTATTGTACACACATATATTATATATAAGCTAAATAACACTCACTCACTCAATCACTCAGTTACTCAAAACTTATTAACAATCACTGCAATTAAATCACAATAATATTACAAACCAACCTTTCCTTGATCTCCGTTGATTACGTCGTATTTGCCATTCCAATCAATACAAATAAGTACAACGTAGGTAATAACTAAAATAAACTCTTTCATGTAAACAATTATAGCTATATCTTCAGCATGAAACCCATAGGATCCATAATAACCTTCTTTCGAGTGAATCATATCCAGCTGCACTTTAATTGTTTTAATTTATGTTATATAATATGTCATACAAATTATTTGTAAGCTTTGAATTATTCATAACTTACATTGGTTATTTGAGGAAATTCGAAGTTATTAATTATTGAAAAGTTTCGTTCAAACTTTCCAACTGCAATTTTGTAAAGACGGTAAATTATAGATATATCGTTAGATAACATACCTTTTTTTTTAAATACAACAAGCCTCTAAAAATAATATTTATTTTTTTTTCATTACTTCTTGAATTTTTTGTACAAAGACTTTACCAGAAACGACTAAGTTTGAAGCATTAATTAATCCTCCACGCATATCAAATAATCATTGGATTTTGTTTCATTTAATCGAAATATTCCGGCATTACATGGTGCCGTTCCAACAAGTGCTTTTTCACCATTGTTTATTAATACTTTTAGCAATTAGCTAATTAGCATAACTACCATTTAGGGTACATATTAAATATATTCTATATTATCTGATAGTAGAAGAGGACACATTTCTATAAACGTAAACAAACTATAATCATCATAACCAAAAATCAAACTCATTATATTAAAATTAGTAATTATTAAAACTTACAAATTACAATACAGAACTTACTCAATCATAATTCATTAGAAATCGTAATAAGATGCCGTTCCAACAAATGCTAGTTCATCATTGTACACTCAATGCCTATTTGATTTATTTTATAGTCCTCATTCGTATTTCATTTTTTTATTGGTTTTGTTGTACCATAATTGTTTTAATATAAAATATGTTCATCTATGTTATAAAGAATACAGATACTTTTGTAATATTTAGATTATGTTCAGTTTTATTTTTTTTTTTCATGTTTTTATTTTGTTATAATTTGAAAGATTATAAAAAATATAGTAACATAATAATTAAATATATAATAATAAATAATATAAAAATATGTTTTTTTTCATTTTATAATATTCATACTTACCTTTTTTATAACAATTCTCCCATCACTCAAAAAAAAAAAAACCTATAAATTGCCTTCAACCAAATATACCAATATTGTCCTCAGATATTATATACACAATTGCAATGCCAACCCATCAAATAGGGTAGGTAAATATGTAAATAAATAAAAATAAAAAATTTATATAACAAATGTGTAAAATAAATATATATTGTATGCCTACATAAAAATAATTATAATTGGCATACAATGTAGTCTGTCAAAAAATAGTAACAAATGTAGATATTAAGAAATTATATATTATATTAGATATTACATTTTGCATTATAATTTTACACTTTTTTTGACAAACTCCAATATATTATGCCATTTATAATTATATTGTATTTATTGTTTTATCTTATGCATTTTAGATTCTGAGTGGAACGATGAATGTATTGATTTTACAATGATGTGTGTTTTTTTTTTTATTTTTTTTATTTTTTTTATTTTTTATTTTTTATTTTTTTTTGTGTCTGTCATCACGTTTTAGGACAGTAAAAGTGCTTGGATTTTCTTCAACAGTACCTTTTCTGATAGGAAAGTGAATCTAGTTGGTACTTTGGGGGGTCAAAAGTAAATTTTTTCCAATAGTTTTCAAACGCGCCGTGAAAAACAAAAGAAAAATTAAGGAAAAACGGGAATTTTTACGCAAAATCTGTTTTCGAGAAAATCGATTTTGGTTTTTGGTGTAACTTTAAAACAAATGACCGTAGATATATGAAATTTTGACTGAATGTTTATCTTAGCATTTTCTATACACCATAACATTTTCAAAATATTTTGATTTATTTTGAGCTCTTTACGGACATTTTCATTTTCCATTTTTTTTTAGTTTTTTTTCTAAAAATATCAATAAAATTTTATTTGTTGGATAAAAAAGCTTGAAAATTTAATAGAAGGCTCCTAATATATTGTTTCAAAGGCAGATGAAAAATATTAAAAATCGTTAGTCACAGTTTTTTTTTATAAACATTTAAAGTTCAAAAAATGACAAAATATGGGAAAAATCACGAAAATT
>NC_042493.1:102511871-102529620 GCF_005508785.2 Acyrthosiphon pisum
ACGTAAGTAAATTAATTCTGTTACCAAAAAATCTAAAAAATACATTTACACAGTTTATTTTTATAGTCATTTTAAGTACAAATTTGGACGAAATTACATATTAAAAACCTAGGATAACTATTTAAGTTATTTTGTTGTGATTGTATAATATTATTCGTGGGTACTTGAAACTTCTAAAGTATACTATTATATATCTATGATTTTACCACGGTTTTTTGTTGATGTATAACGCGTTATAACTTATAAGTACCTAATAGATATTATGATATGATTAATTTGGAATTTATTATAGGTACCTATTATAGGTCAATTTTTTTTTAATACCATAGATAAGTATATATATGTCTAATACATAGACTGATATACCGTCTCCGCTCAGAATCGTTTTTCTTATACAGTGATATTATATCATTGAATTCAAATTTAATACTGTCCATTATACAGTGACCCACTTCTAACCTACTGTACAGCAGAGCGACATCCACTTACCCACCTTTTTTTATATATATATATTATATTATTTAATATATACAATATACATATTTACAAAGGTGGGCAAGTTAATGAAAATAATTAACTCAAGTTAAGTTAAGTTAAGAGGACACAATATCGATAAGTTAAAAGTTAATATAGAAAAAAATATTAACTTAACTCAGTTTAAAAAAAGTTAATCATTTTTTTTTTTAATTATTTGTAAATCACATAAAGAGCGAATGTGTCTTTCTAGTTTCTAATTTATAAATTATAAAAACAATTTTATTGAACTTTTATCATGATGTACGCTGTATACCCTTTTACTTTTACTTAACTATTATTTACTAATTTAAACTATACTCATCTCAAATTAATAATTTACGAAATATATTTTTTATATGGTATAGCAATTGAATGTCAATACGTTTAGATGAATACATGACTTTCATATATATTAAATTAAAACATAAAATTGTAAATTTGTAATTTAAAATTATTAATTTTATTAAAAACATTTACAATTGCAACTTGCATAATATTTAATTTACGACTTAATCTATATATATAAAAATGGATCCAAAATTGTACAACAATTCATCAATTGAGAACAGCCTGACCGATTTGGCTCAAATTTTTTTTAAGATGTTCGTAATTTCCAGGAGAAGGTTTTTACGAAAGAAAATTTTAGGAAAGTCCACCGGAAAAGTAGGAAAACTGGATGTAAAAAATAATACAGTGGTGCAACAGTGTATTATATATAGGTTGCTATTGGTAATCGGGCATGGTTGTTGATTTGTATTTTTTTTTGTCAATATATATATATATAATATATACTTCTATACTTTATACTAGATTATATAAAGAGGAGTTGTTAGTTACCGTTGTTGAAAGTAATCTCTGGAACTACTGAACCGATTTCGAAAATTCTTTTACCAAACCTTCGAATTAATAGGGACGACCTACGAAAAGAATGTTTTACTCATAGCTAAATGTGTTTTATAATTGTTTCAAATATACGGCAATAGCATTGCCGGGTCAGCCATCTTATACCATTATGAAAATTCCGTGTCACGATGTTTATCCGACAAACAAAACGACAAACTTGGTATAACAGTGATACTCTAGATTGAAATAATACACTTCCGTCGGATACGTGTCATGTTTATTGCACGTCATATAACTTCTCGAACCTCTTGAACTCAAAATATTGCTTCCTTGAAAATATTGAATCGTTGCAAAATATTTTATCACGTGGGCGCATGATATTTAAATAACATTGTGGCCGTGATAATAATATTATGTCGGTGTGTGATAAGAAAAACAAGACCAGTGATATCAGTCACCTACAGAATATGACGTGTAGATGATAACCGCGGTAAAACCATTTACACGGCTTGACGGGGTGGTCATCTATATGGCAGCTCCATCTGTAGTATATTACGATAGCGTCGATGGCGTCGATATAGCGTCGACAGCTGGTGCTACAAAAAGTAAGATAACCCTCCGCCACTCCTCCACTGTGAGCAGTTCGTTGGAATCACACCGCAAACCCGCCTATCGTGACAAGGAGACTGGACACGTCCAATATTATAATATTTTATTGGTTTCCAACAAGCCAAGTCCGGCCAAGTCCGTTTGTCTGGGGGCGATCGACAGTTTTAAAACGTATTGGGTACCAGGGTCCCAGTCGAAAGCCGTCTTAGTTTTCTGGCCGGTGTACACTGTACATAGAGTATTAATTACTCTATGACACTGTACCTACATCACCTGTTGTACTTAACTGGTTTAATTTAGTTTAATTTAAGTTTAATTTTATCGAAAAATCGTTATAATAAGCGGTAGTACAATATAAGACGTAGTAACATGACTCGGGTATATTAATTGTAATACAAATTTACTAACTAACTCATATTTTCAACCCTTATTTATCCATAAACGGGGATTGTAATAAATTAGCCAATCGTTAAATTAATGAATAAAGCTGTGAGGTACAGGGCAGTGGCGCCGAAGTCCATGGATATGTCGGGCCGTGGCCCGACCTCTTTTTTAAAAAATGTGGCCGGCCGGCCATATTTTATTTACTTCATAACTTTAATATGAGCATGATTATAATATTTAAACCGTGATTATGAATAAATGTGTATTAGGGTACCTCAAAGGAAGTCAGTGACAGTACGTGTCCATACCTCTCCCTGCTCCCGCCCAAGAGTGTTCCGTCCTATTAATCATAGTTCATGGTTAGAGCTGACGGTATTTTCGGTATACCGTAAATACCAGTATACCAGTATTTTAAAATTATTTTGGTAAATGGTATATCGTAAAATACCGTCTAAACGGTATACCGTAGAAACTAAATAAAAGGTGTACCGTAAAAACCCACACAAACCGTATACCGTGTAATCCGTATCAACCATGACTAAATAAACAGGCATTATCACTAGATAAATTACCTAATATAATTATTAATAAAATAATATAGTAGGTATATAATGTGAAACAATATTAGTAAAATATATTGATACTAGTTAGATTTTATTTATTATGTCGGTACACCGTATTTCGGTTTTTCGATATATGGAAAGAGTTCGGTTTTTCTATTATTCCGAAGTTCCGATATTCAAACTGGTATTAAAATCAATACCGTAATATCGAATATTATTTTCAATACCGTCAGTATGCTAATTATTGAAACATATCAATGCCTTGCACGATAGCAACACCATCATGTAAGATAGCATACACTGTACCATATGGACAAGAAAAGAATGGGATGTGGAATAAACAACTATATAGATGTAATTACAATCCATGTAATTGTATTTTTTAATCGTAGGTATATACAATATAAGTTTTTAATATTATATAGGTGCAATTTAATAATTTACTATACTATTACCATTTCTAGACAATTTTCTTTGAATAGTGAAGATTAAAATGAAAGATGAACAAAATGTAGTTGTTGAGTTAAGTTCGGTATTAACGTCTGATTAACATTTTCAAACGTTTAATCAGTGGCGTAGCCAGGATTTTTTTCAGTGGAGGGGGGGGTGGACTGATCAATGTTTACACTTTTACACTAGCACAGATAGATAACTGAAAAGTGTTAATACTTATAGGTACAGTATCGTGCTCAGGGGGGGAGGTCAGGGGTTATATCCCCCTATTGTCTTTTTTTGCCAACCTGCAGAAAACCACTTATTAGTTATTACTACGGTTTAGAGTCATACATTTTTCATTAATTATCAATTTTATTCGTTGAGTCAACATACTTGAAATTTAATACGAGGTTCTTAATATATTCTCACAATAGCAGTTAAAAAATATATGGATATAGTCATAATTTATACATTTAAACCTAAGCATTTAGTTCGATTTTGGATCAATTACGAAAAAATCACGAAAATGTGAAAATTATTTTGAGTTGGAAATTCATAAAAAAATTTATTTTTAAATCTAACTATCTAAGATTTGATAATTTAATACAAGATTCCTCATAAGTTTATCTACCTTTATCAAAAAAAATGTTTACCGGAAAGTCAAATTAAATTTTTATGAACGTTTGAAGTTCAAATTTTAACATCATTGGATATTCACTCGATTTCTCATGTAGTGATTTTTTTATATTTTATTTTTTTTTTATATATAATATATAACAATACATTTTTATTTGTTTGGTCAAAAAGCATGGAAGTTTAATACACGGCCCCTAATATATTTTTACAATAGCAGTTTAAAAATATTTAGGATACATACGCACGGTTTTTTTATAAATATTTGAAGTTTTAATTTCGACAAAAGTTAACAAACTTATAATTTAAAATGCGGGTAAGTGGATTTTACTCTGCTGTAAAGTAGGTTACAAATGGGTCGATGTATAATGGATTGTATTAAACTTTAATTCAATGATATATGATAATTTGTATCCAGGATAAAAAAAAAATAAAAAACATTGTAAAACCACTGGCTTCTAAAATGATTTAGTTGTTAAAAATGTACCTATATTTATTATATATATTAATAACAACAATATAAATAAAATATACAGTATCCTAGTATCCCTGCTCAGAGCCATTATTTGCAGACATGATACATATCATTGAATTTAAATTTACAGTCATCCAATTGTAGCCTACTGTACAGCAGAGCGACTTCCACTTTTCCACTTTCTTTTGTTTATTTTTTTAAAAAAATAGTGTCCCACCTTTTAAAATTCCTGGGCACGCCACTCTATAGGTAGTACATTTTTCAATATTTTAAATAAAATGTAAGACTTTTTGAGTGACTATCAAAGACCGTTAAATTAATTTTTAAATTTTCTTAACATTTCGGAGGATAGGAGGCTGTAGCCCCTCAGCCACCCCCCTGGCTACGCCACTCCGTTTAATTATGATAGGTTTTCTTTTAACCTTGGTGTTACATTTCATGAATAATTTTCATCTATATTAGTATTCAAATATTGTTTTAGATTGCGGTAGAGTATAAATCGAAATACTGATTAACAATGGTTATAAATCAAATATTGGAACAGCACCTTGGAATGTAGGAATATATCAAATTGATTAAAACAAATCGAATTATGACTTGATTTGTGGAACAACAATTCATTTTCCAAATTTAGTAATTTCTGGTAAAATCTTTGTAAAATGTATTTAAAAAAGAATAAAAATTAATTAAGATAAGGACACTCTGCAGGGTTTCATCCTGAAGATATACCTATAATTGTGCAAGGTACAAAAAAGAGTTTCTTTTAGTAATGGTGTGGTATCTGCGTGTATCGATTGGAATGGTAAATACAATGTAGTCAATGGAGATTAAGAAAGGTTGGTTTGTGGTATTATTTAAATAATTAAATAATGATTTAATTTAATTACAGTTACAGTTAGTTACTGTCATATATTGTAGACAGTCGTCACTATTTTTTAATTTTTATATATGTAATATAGGTGGGAATATTTTACATTGTAAATATTATTGACATTATTGACATTATTGACATTATTGACATACCTAGGTCAGGCCAGCGAAGCGATATGTGCTGAGGCAGCAATGATTTTTACTATATAACACCGCCGTACGCGCAGGAACGGGGAGTCCCCGTTGTCGCTGAGTGAGTCGGCGAGAACGAGTTACGGCGGTCTGAATTCGCCAAGTGTTTTATTTATGTTTGTTTTACAATTTAATAAAAGTGTTTCCGACCAGTAAAACCCGATTTGAGTATTATTTCTAAGTCTTCTTTGTCCTTACCTTTAAATATTGGAACAGTGCTCAGACCCACACACCTATACTAAATGAGGTTTATTACAAACTGAACAGTGCTCTGGTTGTGGCGTCCTAATAGTCATTCCAATTTAGGAAACGGACGTAAGATCGACTAAACGCATACAACCGTACCTCAAAGGCTAACAGTGCATTAATCTGAATTTATTCTAGACTTAGTCATTAGCTTAGAGTGTACGGAGGTAAGGCATATAGTTGGTTCATCACGTATTATCCAATACGGGTGATACCACTAAGATATAAAAAGGTAGATAAGTAAATGTACCCCTATGTTGTACAGTTGGTGTTATAACTTATAAGACTCTGTAGTTGACGGTTTGAGTTAAAATGCAATGATATAACATCATTCAATACGAAAAATGATTATGAGTTGAGACGGTCTGTCAGTCTAAGTGTAAGACATATATACTTATCCAAGGTATTAAAAAAAAATTGACCTATAATAAATTCCAAATGAATCATATCGCAATATCCAATAGGTACTTATAACATGTTATACATCAAAACAAACCATGATACCATCATAGATATATAATAGTATACTTTAGAAGTTTCAAGTACCCACGAATAATATTATACTATCACAAAAAAATGACTAAACAGTTATTCTAGGTTTTTTAATATGTAATTTCGTCCTTATTTGAACTGAAAATGACAATAAAAATAAACTGTGCTTACGAAATTTTTCAGATTTTTTGGTAACAGACTTAACTATTTACGTGGAATCTTGTTTTAAATTTTCAATCCTTAGATATAAAAGTTGAACATTTTATGAATTTTTAACTGCAAAATAATTATTTAATTTGATACATTTTGTCAAAATTCGATCTTTAAATGCTAATAAAAAAAAAATTGTGCCTATGTATTTTTAATATTTTTCAACTGCTATTGTAACAATATATCAGGATCCTTGTATTACACTTTTTACACTTTTTACACTTTTTATACTTTTTGGCTCAACAGATAAAATTATATTGATATTTAAGAAAAAAAAATGTGCTATACATTAAACTAACTTGTTACTTTGTTTTCTTGTCAAACCTGTACCGTTCATACTTATTTCTCAGCTTTAAAATATAAATGCCTATTGGTACACCAGCAAAATTAAAACTAAAATATCATATTTTTTGCTTATAATATAATATTTATAATTTATCTATAGCACTATTATTGGTTGGACTATCATAATAATATTAAATAGTTGGACTTAGATATAAACTATCTAATTAGGAGCCTTCTATTAATTTTTTAAGCTTTTTTAACAAACAAATACAATTTTATTGATATTTATAGAAAAAAATTAATTTGTCATTTGTTTAAGAGTTTCACCAAAAACCAAAATCAATTTTCTCGAAAACAGTTTTGCGTAAAAATTCCCGTTTTTCCTTAATTTTTCTTTTGTTTTTCGTGGCGCTTTTGAAAACTCCTACTACTACTACTATTGAAAAAAATCTAAACATTTTTACTGTCCTAAAAGGTGATGACAGACAAAAAAAAAAAAAAAAAAAATTAAAAAAAAAACACACATCAATGTAAAATCAATACATTCATCATTTCACTCAGAATATAAAATTAAAATTAAAAAATACACAAGATGTAAATATGTGAATATACAAGATTTTTTTGATGACAGTAAAACTATTCATGATGTACTGTATTTTAAATTCTGAATCCTTAACTATAAAAACTTAACATTTTATAAATATTTTTTACAAAATTATTTATGCATTTTCAAGATTTTTATGAATTATGTCAAATTTAAAACTTTAAATTTTAAAAGAGATTATGCACATTTATCTTAATTTTTTTCTAACATTGTATTTAACCATTTATGAGTGTTCGTGTATAATATAGGTAGTAATATTTTTTATAAGTTTTGTATTAAATTCTCAATTCTTAGATATACATTTATAATTTTTTTTAATTTCTAACTAAAAAAAATTTGCAAATTTTAGTGACTGACGAATTTTGTCTTTTAGACATTCATAAAAAATCGGGAATAACAATATTTTTCTTTAAATTTTATTTTAAAAAACTTATAGGTGACCTTGTATTGTACATTCTGAAGTATTTTGACTGAGCGAACATTTTTTTACCCACACTAATACATCTAATACAAATCGAAATTCACTTATGCCCATTAATACCTCAAAAATAGTCAATATATAGAAAATAGTAATGGATGATGAAAATCTGAAGTATCTGCTGTTATTAATTTTTTAGTAACATATAAAAACAAAATGTGTTTTTTCAAAAACTGGTTTTTCGTAAACTTTCTTTTTGTTTTTCAAATCAATTTTGAAAACTATTGTAAACTCTCCATATTGGTTAATATATTAATATATATTAAAAAATATTTTATACAACACATTTGCTACAATATTATACATTTACCGATTACCAACTACCGAAAATTGCGCACATCGCCCACCGCCATAAAAATGTCACTTTAAACGGGTTTCAATGAAATGTTTAAAACTGCAATGTCTTGAGGCTAAATAAGACAGGAAAAAAACAATAGTCAATAGGTAGGTACATTCAATAATGCTCCGATCTATATTAAATAATGACGTGAACATTTTCAAAACGTGTTCGTTCAAAATTGACTCGATGCCACGTATACTCTCAAATGTCTTCGTTTAAAATCTTGAATAAAGGATAAACAACTGTTTTATATAAATTGTAATTTTATGTTTGTGCGCGGTGGTTGACTGTTTCACTGATACGTCGCGTTACGCAGCGGTGAGATAAGTGAAAAATTCTGCTATGTTGCCATAGATAATATAATATTTATTATCTATGATCTTCGCGAGTGATAGTGTTCGGATGTTCGGGGGATTGTTATTGTTATAATTCATTCAAAATCATGTATTCATAATCACCGAGTTCGTGTAGTTTCCAAGTACTATATTCCTGTGAGTTGCTTCTGTAAGTTGTAAGTATCGTTTATTGTAATGTAATTGCACTTGTCGTAATATGGATTTTACATTTCAGGGCGTAGGTACTTTGAACGGAGTATTTTAGTTATTATTCATTCAAAATCATGTATTCATCATCATTGACTTCGTGCAGAATCCAATTACTATAATCCTGAGAATTGCTTCTACGAGTATCGTTCATAGCCATTTTATTGTACTTGTCATAATATTGTTTTCTCATTTCAGGACGTAGGTACATCGACATACTTAAATAAAAGGTGAATTACTGTGGTTAGTGAAATATTGTTAGTAAATTATATAACCTTATTACATTAAAATATGGTATTGTTCTTGTTCGAAGCCGCAGACAGACGCCAGATACCCAGGTAATTGGCTGAAGAGTTGCATTAGATATTATTATTGTTATTAATTTATTTTATATGAGTAATATATATTTAAATTTATATAATTTCTTTTGATTCGTATATAGGTACTTATTTGTATTGGTGGGATTATTATTATTTTATTAAATATGTGTGTGATTTTCATAACATTAATATTTTGCACATGGCTGACCGTCCTAAGGTTGGGTCGAGCAATTAAAAAATCCTAAGTTTTCTTTAACTACAACAATTAACATATATTATGCCACAAAAATAGTTTGAATTTTTATTTCACAATATTATGTTATTAATTCAATTAAATTAAGTTATAGTCTATAGAGATGTGTTGTTGTTGCTCCTTGGTCTTCAAATTGTATATTATTGTTATGAAGTCGTAAAATGGTTAGGTGAGGTACAAAATACTTTGCTAAGTACTACTAAATACTACTGTTAACATGGGAGAGCTAGTTATGGGAATGTAATTGCCTTTGTGCGAAAAACATTATATTTGTTTTCTTGGCCTCGCTAAAAGAGTTATGCCCCGTACCGCACAAATTGCAGGGATGGCCCTGAACTTGTGTATCTATTTTATACGTTAAATAATGATGAAAATGTTCTATAAAATATCAAATCAATTAATGTAAGACACAAACACACATACTATATTATCTATTAATTATTTACTTTATTATTTTTTTAAACTTCTTAAGTATTAAACTACAAAACATATATTATACAATATTAAACAAATATTTTAGATAATTTCAAAACGACATGGCTTACCAGAGTGGAAAAGGAATCCGTAAGTGAAGAATTTCAATTGCCATCCAAACGGAAACAGACATTCTTTGATTTGACAGCCAGTAGTAGTGATGAAGGTATAATTATTAAGAAACTTTTTTATTCTATATTTTAATCAATAAATAATTTTATAAAAATAATTATAATTGGTAGGATTATATTAAACAAAATGAATTAACCAGACAAGTAGCTAGGATTACACAATCAAAGTGGCCAAATTATCACCAGCATTTGTCTTTAGTGTCAAACATTTATTTCTGCCATGGCAACTAGGCACTAAATGAATTTATAAGTATGTTTATACTGTTTTTAATACAATTATAGATTCTCAGTGCTTCGATGAAGCTATTTTTTCATTCAAATTTGAGATTATGAAGAAACATATCTAAATCTTTCTCTCTTTTAAATATTATAACAATATAGGAACAAAAGTACAATATATATTATTAACTTGTTGTATACAGATACTTGTTGCATGGCCCTTGTGCTGATTCTGTTGATAACAAATGTCCATAAAGTTTTAAAAGTTGAGCTGCAGTCAATTCTTGATTTACTTAGTTGCTACTTTGTAATTACATGTAATCAAAAAAGTAGCGTCCAAACAGAATGTGATTTAAGTGACTCAACACAACACACAATACTTATAACTATATAGCTATAGCTGTGAACCTGGCTTGAACTATGATTCCGGAAAAATATAGAATAATACTAAAAAAAAATTAATTACTTATAAATACCTAACTCAAAAGAGTCAAAGTATTTTGAACATCATATCATGTGCTGAAAATGATAAAGAATACAAATTTGATGAACATTTTAAGTACCTATGGTTAATAGTTTTTGGATAACAATAAAAAAAGAAAATGTTTGTATGAGAATTAATTGTTAATTTACGGGTGAATTACCAATGTCTAATTTCAAAAGCTTGTATAGTAAATAAACTTGACTGTCTGGTTAATTAACCCATCTTTTTCGATCCAACCAACCATTATTCATAGTTCATCTATCCATTAATCTTGGTTTATTATTATTGTTCATTGTTGTTCTACTTTATAAATATAGTATATCAGTTGTATATAATAATTTATAATCAAGTTCGGTAGGTTTACCAATATTACCATTTATTAAATTATATTAATTAATAAACATTAGCACATTACTTCAATAAAAAGAAGGTAATAGTCTAAAAGAACGATTCAACATATTCCACTGAAAGCATGGTTTGCACACACTAAAATCATATTACATAATACAAATTCATAATAACATAAGTACGTAAGAACAATAATCGGAAAGCAAACTTACTAACTGACAAGTATAATAGTGGTGGTAATAATTATAAGGTCGGCTGGTGTCGTGCCCAGTCGACTGTAACAATTGACATCAGCGACACTAGCGACCATGATAACTATACAATACTACTAATTTATTTTTATTTTATAGAAATATTGTATATTTAATTATTAACTATTTTTTTTTTTATCAAAAACATAGCTTATATTATTTAGATAAATAATATTATAGGACCCATATTTTTTGTATATCAGTTTTATATAATAATTTTAGTTTAACAAATTAAGGTTTACCAATTACCATTTATTATAATGCAGTTACACACTTTAGTTGCATTACCTACTATGAGATGTGATATAATGTGTTGGTATTCCGTGAGGACCGTGACCGTTGCAAAATTGTTTACCTTTCATGTTTTCAGATGTATAAATTAATTTGGTGGTGTTTAAGTTTTCGTTTTTCATTTCAGCACGTACGTGGAACGGCAAATGTTTGGCCGATTGTTATGGTTCTTATTCATTCAAAATCGCGTAGTCATCGTCATCGATTTTATATAGTTATGTCCTATACTCCTGTGAATTGCCTCTGTAAATATTGTTCTTGGTCATTTGATTCTACTTGTCATAATATTTTTTTTTACATTTCAGGGCGTACATCGATATACGTATAGAAGTACATGAATTGTTTTCCATGGTAAATTACATGTTGTCAGTGAATTATTCTACTAAGCTAGCGGCCCGTTAGTTACACGATCTCGGGATTGCTACATATTTTTATATTATTTTATTATATTTTTACTGTGCAAATTTGTGCATCTCGAGACGGTAGCATTCTGGTTTGAAGCCGCTGACGGACGCCATCTCCTCAGGTAATCGCCTTACGAGTAGTTTATTATTGTAACTATTAATTTATTTTATATCTAGAATGTATAACTCAATGTATTATTATTAGAGTTAGGATGTTGATGACCTAAAAACACACAAAAATGCCCTAAAAAAGTGCAAAAAAGCCCTAAAAACTTCAAAAAATGACCTTAAAAATTATCTAAGATACTAATTAAGTAAGTGAAAAAACTTATTTATAAATAATAATTTTTATTAGAGATATGGGTATAATAATGGGTGTAATAGTAACAAAAACCCCACAATAATAATATTAAAATTATTTTTTACTAATAGTCCAAATCCAAAGTTAGACTTTAAACAAATTAAATTTGTTTCCAAACTTGGGTGTAACATTTGCCCTAAAATCTATAATTTGTGAAAAATGCCCCACATTGTATAAAAAGTACAAAAAGTGCCCTAAAAGATGAAAAAATGACGTTAAAAAACAAAAAAAATGCATTTATAGCTAAAAATGCAAAAAATGCTAAAAAATGCAAAATAAAATTAGAATATTCTGCATCAAGGGAGCATGAAACAAATTTTTAGCTAGGATAGCATTGTACAGAATAGAAGGAAAAAAAATGCAAAAGTCATCAATATGCCAATGTAATTTTGTCCAGAAAAATACAATCTAGGAAAAATAATGATACTGTTCTGTAGAATCAAACAAATTTGATTTTTTTTTTTTTTTTTTAACTATTACAGGGAAATAAACCATAAGTTATTGGCGTCATTTCAGTTTTTAATAGAGGGGAGCAAAGGTTTTGACCGGCCAAAATGGGTACAAAAAAAAACCGCTTGCAACCGCTTATTATCTACTTACATTTTTTTATGGTACCCTTTTTATAAACTAGGTAACATCATTTTTAAATATAAGGTAGCAGATATTTTATAAAAACAATTGTATACCTTATCAGTTAAAATCCTACAAACTATTATATGGCAATATTTATATTGATAAACAAAAATATTAGTAGTTCATTGGGATATCTTCTTTTTTTTATTTTTGAAAATATATCAACTGCATTATCTATAAATCAATTTTACCAGATTCATCACTTATAGCCCAATATACTCTATTACTTATTACTCTTATATAGGTATACAATATATTTACAAATTAATATTATCTTAAATTATAATATATTTTTTTTTATTGTTTGCTTACCAGCTAAAGTTTTGTCTGTTTATTAAACACACCAGAAATTATTTTCAATTTTTGAGCAGTTTGTGGTTATTTTACATTTTTAGCCGCACCCCCCATTTATTATTTTTTTCAGTCATATTTTGTCCAAATCAAAAGATAATTGTAAACACATGTCACAAAATAAATGAATTTTGATTTAGGTAGAATAAGGTATTCAACTAAATTAACACAATACGCAGAATAGTTGAATTATGTTATATGTTTAATATGTTCATTTTCCTTCACAAAACACACTCACACAAACAAACATGCATAAATAGTAAATACACCCATACGGCCATACATTCTATGTGTACGTCCTCGCATATGTCTAAGTATAAATAAATTCCAACTATCAATTAGTAAAAATGTATCATTGTGACAATAAATTCTTAGTACTTGGTATAATATGTTCTAAAAATATTATAAAATAAAATAGTTTCTGCGCTAATAAAATATAATAATGGTAATACAGCATCGGGCCGCTTTTAAAATCAGACTTGGCCAAACGCCCGCCTTGCCACCCCCCCCCCCTCCCCAAATGACGCCACTGCCATTAGTTGAAAAAAAATAATAAAATAGAATTCAATGCAACTTGTAGGAATCATGTCGTCTTTCAGATAAAAAAAAGGTGGGAAAGTGGATGTCGCTCTGCTGTACAGTAGGTTACAAGTGGGTCACTGTATAATGGATGGTATTAAATTTGAATTCAATGATATAATATCATTGTATAAGAAAAACGATTCTGAACGGAGACGGTATGTTAGTCTAGGTATAAGACATAATATTATATTAGGTACTTATAATAAATTCCAAATTAATCATATCATAATATTTATTAGGTACTTATAACGCGTTATACATCAACAAAAAACCGTGGTACTATCATAGATATATAATAGTATACTTTAGAAGTTTCAAGTACCCACGAATAATATTATACAATCACAACAAAATAACTAAAATAGTTATCCTAGGTTTTTCAATATGTAATTTCGTCCAAATTTGTACTTAAAATGACTATAAAAATAAACTGCGTAAATGTATTTTTTAGATTTTTTGGTAACAGAATTAAATATTTACGTGGAATCTTGTTTTAAATTTTCAATCCTTAGTTATAAATTTTTAACATTTTATAAATTTTTAACTGCCTACAAAATAATTATTCAATTTTAAATTTGATAAATTTTGTCAAGATTTTGACTTCAAATGCTTATAAAAAAAAATGGTGCCTATGTATTTGTAATATTTTTCAACTGCTATTGTAGCAATGTATCAGAAGCTTTGTATTAAATTTTTACACTTTTTGGCTCAACAGATAAAATTTTATTGATATTTATAGAAAAAAAAAACGAAAAAAATTGAGAACTGAAAATGTCCGTAAACAGCTCAAAAAGAGTCAAAATATTTTCAAAATTGTATGGTGTATAGGAAATGCTAATATAAACATTCAGTAAAATTTTCATGTATCTGCAGTTATTCGTTTTTGAATTACAACAAAATAAGGAAATCGCTACATGAGAAATCGAGTGAATATCCAATTTTGTAAAAATTTGAATTTCAAACGATCATAAAAATTTAATTTGACTTTCTTATAGATATTTTTTGTTTGATAAAGGTAGATAATCTTATAAGGAATCTTGTATTACATTTTCATATCTTAGATTTAAAAAGAAAAATTTTTATGAATTTATAACTCGAAATAATTTGCAAATTTTCGTGATTTTTCCATATTTTGTCATTTTTTGAACTTTAAATGCTTATTTTATAATAATACACATTACACATTTAGAATTTTTTACTATCACATTAATTGCTACATTTGTGTTAGATGTCCATTTTAAAACACTTAAAAATATTAACATATTTTGACTAAAAAAATACATTTTAATCATACATTTTAATTATTCTAATCTTCACTAAATACTTTAAACAAATGTTAGCAAATAGAAATTTTAATCTTCGCGGTATTGCTTCAGGACTTTACACCGTCTCGTGCTGGGGGCACCAGTTTTCCCGTGCTTAAACCTGGTAGTCCATGGGACTATTCTACGCGACGCTGCTGCATGTGTCACAGGGACATCCATTTTCACGGGCCTAAGCCAAAAAGGCCGTGTGACCATTCACCGTGGCGTACATTCACGTCATTGGTTCCACGGACAACCGTAGTTTTTTCGGGCGTAAATAAGACATTCAAGACTTCCTGATTCCGCGGCCATTTCGCACGCCCTACCATCGTCCCATTCAACGTCGATCTCGTTAGCGAGTTTCAGGCAATTGCCCGTGCGACGCTGCCTTCCCGCATATGTTCTTAAACCTATTTTGTAACCTGCTGTTCAATCTACTGAACATTTTTTTCTGCCTATCGTTAGTTTCTGTTAAAAATATAAAAGGCATTAGCAAAGGTGGCCTTTAACTAGTTGAAAAGTTAAAGTTAAGTTAAAAAGTTAATTTTTTTTTAACTTTTTAACTTAGCTTGTTAGTTCATTTTCTAATCAACTTATGAACTTTACTAGTTTAATTTACAGTTAAAATAAATTAGCTTTTCTCAGTTGATTTTAAAAAAATCCATCAAGTTAAAAACATTTTGAAATTTTTTGTTTATACGTAAATATTACTATATCAGTATATAATAAAAATAATCCAATACAGAAACACAAACATTTCTGTTCTGTTTCTTGATAAAATAATTTTGTGTATATTTATATATTTTATTAAGTTGTAAATTATATATTATGCGAGTTGCAATTATAAAATTAATAATTTTAAATTACAAATTGACAATTGTTATGTTTTAATGTGATATTATAATTATTTATGTATGAAGGCCACGTACTCATGTTCGCGTATTATGACATTCAATTGGTATACGATATAAAAAAAAATATATTTGTTAAATTATTAATTTGAGATGAGTATAGTTTGAGTTAGTAAATAATAGTCAAGTAAAAGTAAAATGGTATACAGTGTACATCATGATAAAAGTTCAATAAAATTGTTTTTTATAATTAATAGATTAGAAATTAGAAAGACACATTCACTCTTTGTGTGATTTACATACTATTACTAATTAAAAAAAAATAGATTAACTTTTTTTTAAATTGAGTTAACAATTGTCAAAACTTCATAGTTTAGCTGTGACGCTGTGTATATACAGAGCGACACGACGTAAACCAATATATTCGATATATATCGATACAATCGTATATAATTCGATATATCTACACATTGTTTAACATTAAAATGTAATTTATTCAATGATATGAACCATTATTATTATTAGGTACTACATTATTATAATGTACTTATGTTTGAATAATAAATGTATTTAAATCAAACCACAAAATTGTGTTTACGTTATATTAACCTATATGACTAACCTAGATCGACTGACAGTTCGTGAACATTTGGTAAGAATCGAATTTGCGTACAAACCGCATATCCACGGGTTTTAAAAGAAATAAACTTAAGCTTAGCGAATAAAGCACTAACAGTGAAACGAAAAAAGCAAAAGGCTATTACGAAAGCTATGGACCGAACCAAACCACACATCGGTGGCATTGAAAACAAACGAACTATGATGTGAAAAAGTGAGAAAAGGCGAAAAACGGCATAAAAGCATAACATTTTTCGAAAAACGTTTTAAAACCGACCGCTTCCGCCGCCGCGGTGAAGGTACGCGATTGGTCACACTATAGGGAATCGACGGAACGGGTCGGGCGGACTGTGGCGGCGGAGCGGTGTTTAATTTTTTCCACCACGAGATCTTCCATGGATTCCCTATAGCTTTTTTACATGAATTGTCATTTTATAACGATACTAGCTCTAAGTGAAACTTGGACGCCCGTTGGACTAGCTGACAACGGGTACCGGTTATGGAGACAATTTCGTTGGAATTATAAAAGTCACAAAGGTTGTAAGACGAAAGTTTAGGATTTCTGATAAGGATTATTGATATGGATTGGAGATAAGACTTGGCGCTTTGGCGGGAATGTTTAAAAGTTTGAGCGTCTAGCAGAACATTGTAAATAGATACGATCTCCTGCCGTTAGTCCACTGCTTTTAGTTGTTAAAATGCATAAAAAGTGTAAAGTAGATAGGTGTATTTGATTGTCTAGCTCAGTCATCAAATCACATAGGTAGGCAATCCGACTGCGTCGGATCGCGGACAATATACGAAGCATATATCACCAGGTATGCAATCCACCTGCAGTGGATTGCGGACCCCGTTAGTAGCGTAGGTAGGTAAGAGAATATCTTCTATATAATAAAATTAAGTGGCGGGATAATCGTGACCATTTTTCTCAAGAGATATTAGACCGATTAAATTTATTTTTTTTTCAATACATTCTTTTCGTCGAGAAGAAGAACGTATCGCCAATTATATTCGTGTCAGGACGCCACCAGTAGGGGCTCAAACGGGGATTATGAGATTTACGATTGAAATTTTCGTTTATTAATGGTTGCTATTGGTTACAGGAGAAATATTTAGTAGAATTAGTATTTTATTTGGTTATTTTGTCCCCATTTGGG
>NC_042493.1:102530107-102530994 GCF_005508785.2 Acyrthosiphon pisum
GTTGCTATTGGTTACAGGAGAAATATTTAGTAGAAATTAGTATTTATTTGTTATTTGTCCCCATTTGGGCACACCAGGGACAAGCATGCGTCAAATCGAATGTTCGCACATTGCCTACCAAGGTGGCTGAGTTGCACTTACTGCAGCGAGTTACACTTAAAAGGAGTTGAGTAATCACAATATTTTAAGAGTTATATTTTTTTACGCGCAACGGAGTGCACGGGATCAGCTAGTTGTAGAATATAGTTTCTGTCAGTTAAAAGTTGAAAGTTATATAAGGATAAGTGATATGGATTGGACATAAGGCCTGCGCTTTGGCGGGTACGTTAAAAAGTTTGAGCGTCTAGCAATCCGTCACGAACGATGTAAATCATTAAATGGATGGGTTGGATGGATACGATCCCCAGGATCTCCTGGCGTTTGACCGATTCTTTTGGTTGTTAAAAAGTGTTCGATTGTCTAGCTATCAGTCGTTAAATCACATTGGTAGGCAATCCGACTTCGTCGGATAGCGGACAATATGCGAAGTCTATATTGCCAGGTATGCAATACACCTGCGGTGGATTGCGGACCCCGCTAGTTCCGTAAGTACGTCAAAAACTTCACGGACAGTTTAGTTTTAACCTTATATCAAAGAAACGTACATATTATACTGTAGTAAATAGTGTTATGGATGTTATTAGATGTATATATATATATATTATATTATCTATTGTTGAATTCCACATATTATACCTATACACAATATAATTTCTATAGAATTTATATTACTGTTATTATAGGTAGGTCGTAGGTACATTATATTATAGGTAATAAAAATAAATAACTCTGTTCCCATCTGTACATATAATTATATAATGCCAAAATACTATACACAGTATGCACTA
>NC_042493.1:102532070-102532192 GCF_005508785.2 Acyrthosiphon pisum
TACGAATTGCGTCCACGGGTTAATAAACTCATATAGATAATCTCAATTATCGATATCTGTAAATACTACCTTACAATTTAGTGTTGGAAATTAATTTTGTTCATGTTAGCATCCGTCACACT
>NC_042493.1:102532292-102532986 GCF_005508785.2 Acyrthosiphon pisum
AATGATATATATATATATATATATATACACAACTATAATTTTTAACCTCATCATTTTACAAAATCAACATTAAATTTTAAAACAATAATAAATAATATATAATATACAATTTATAATATAAGATTACAAACTTTGAACATACCATATTTTTAACCACACCATATATACAAATGACAGTTCTCAGTCTGTAAAAGTGGGAAGGGAAATATGTATAATATTCGCCAATTAATCAATTGTTAACCGGGATGCAACTCGTATATGTCGCGAGAAAATCGCGGACTCAACTCGGATGTGTCGTGCAAAAACAACGGACGCAACTCGGATATCGCGATTTATATTTTTGTATTCTGCGACGCAATTCGTATGCAGCCCTATATACATAATGCATATACATAAGTAATAACACAGTAACACACCATATAATAAATAATACCTATGTCCTATACCTATATATTATAAGACAAAAAGACATAAAATAAAAGGTATATAGTCAGCGGGTAGGTACATATTATTAAGTTGTATTATATTGTTAAGTTGTATTGTAAAATAATAATTAAAAAAATGATTACATATGAAAAAAAAAAATCTATGTATAAATACAATTAATGAAATATGGTAGTTGAATATAATATAATAATATAAAGAGAAAAGATCGACATTTGTAAAAATAACGTAAAAAAATCGAAAAAAAAAA
>NC_042493.1:102533036-102543250 GCF_005508785.2 Acyrthosiphon pisum
TAAAATAATAATTAAAAAAATGATTACATATGAAAAAAAAAATCTATGTATAATACAATTAATGAAATATGGTAGTTGAATATAATAATAATAATAATAAAGAGAAAAGATCGAACATTTGTAAAAATAACGTAAAAAAATCGAAAAAAAAAATGCAAAAAAAGTCGGGTCTCGGGCGGCCGTGTTAATCATACGGCGTGGTAGGTATCGCCGCCCGGAGAGCATACGACGGATTCGAACTCGGACCTACCTAACGCCTTACCTACCGAGACAGAATTCGAGATGTGAAACATGGTCAAAACATCAAAACTTAAGCTGTGCGTCTACGGAGCGACGAAAACCGATATATTCGATGTACACCGATGTAATCGTATATAATTCGCTTGTAACACGCACATCTCCCATATATATATAATTAACGGGGCGTGTGAAAAGCGTTTTCCGATAATAATTATTATATAGGCAAATACAAATGCATATACATGTATATAAAATGTATAGGTATACGCTTACGGTCGGTTGGTCACCGGCGTCATTTCGAAACGTGATTGCGAGGCGAACGAACCGATTTCGAAGGTAAGCGCAAATAGACGGCTTCAAAAAGACGTCAGCTACACGATTCGGGCACGAACGGCATGCGGAAAGACGAATCGGTCGGAGAAAACGAAAAAAAATCAGAAAAAAACTCCGGCCGGGAGCGTATTTTGCGATCGACATTGCGACCGTTACGGACGGCGCACGAATATAAACCGCACACCGGCGGCTTCAAGAGATCGCGAGCTACGCGAATCGAGTATAAAAGGTGACGAAAAAGGCTCGAAAGTCGTCGAAATCGTGTGAAAAAGGGAAATTTTCGAAAATTTCAAAAATCTGCGGAGTGATAAGAAAATTGGCGATAACGCGGCCGCGGCGACGGAATTTTTTCATTGGCGTTCCCTATTTGCTGCTTTGCGCCTGTCGGAAAAAAACGGCGACTAACCGTGTTTTATAATATAAGAGATAATATATAATAATATATAATATATTTAATATGTATCGTTCGAGTTTGTCAGGGAAGAAATTCGAGTTCAAAAGCGTTCGAAAAGTTACACGCATAGACCTATAATTATAGGTATTAGTAGTAGTGTTGTATAGAAGTCAGGGGTAATATACTAGCAATCGTAACTTTGTCCGAGATATATCTTTTCAACTATCTTAAACCGTGGCGTGCAAACGGGGTGAATGATAAGCATTTAAGGTTGCCACACTGCAGCAGTGGCGGCAAAATTCTATCGTCTTGTCGGGCGTCGGTTGTGTCTGGCGCCTGCGGGGCGCGGACCTGTTTCATTTTACATGTTCAAAGGCGCCCACCGCTCTACAGCAGCTGCAGATTGTGTGAAATATTTTTTTTTATACCGAAAATCCAGAGTTCAACCTTATTAAACCTCAAGTTGTATCAGCTTTAAATTAACTAACAGCTCAAACCATTTACACTTTACAGGGTGAAAGAAGTAAGTAGTAAGTGTAACTGTGCTGCTATTAGTATAAGTATCATGTAACTTCAAGTTGCAATGCAATATGTATCTATATTCAACGGTTTATATCTAATTTATAACCATGTAAATAAAAATGTAATACTTAACTAAATGTATTTAATGCAGGTATGACAAAACTTATTTAGACATGAGTTTGGTATAATTATCTATTTCGGCTACATACTGATTAAACACAACACAGCTATATAATAGCCGTGATACACATTCTCATAATATAACCAATGTTGATCACTTATGTACACAATTATATTTTAGTATTCTTGTCTATGATTATAACTTTGTCAGTACTTCTTCATATCTCAATTATATTATAAAAAGTTACACATTTTTGTGTTTTCCGTTGACCTTTGATTTGAAATTTCAAGTATAAATAATAATTGGAATTTATTTTTAAATTTGTAAATTTTAAATTTCTTATTCATTTTTATACAATTATCCTGCTAGACACAATTGGGAGTTAAAAGCGGTGGCTTATGATCACTAATGTTAACATTTTATTTTTCTAAAATGTATAATAAATTCATAAGTAAATTAATAGGTCCTTAATTACATTTTTTTACAAGGTTTTTTCAAACGACATTAAGAAGGATATAAAATTCAGTATGGCAACGTCAAGAACAACAATAAATGATTCTACGGTAAATCTCAAGTAAGCAAATACACATTTAATGTAATATATATAAAAAAAAAAAAATATTATGTAATTTTACCCATTTTTTAAAATGTTGAAAGAATTTTATTTTCTTAAACTAACTATTTGTTATTATAATGTATGTATTATGTACATTGTAACTAATTAAAATAGTAGTTAGGTACCTACCTATCTAATAATAAATAATTATTTTTTTTGGCAATTCCTTTTAGGTGTGATCAATGTGTATTGAATAAGCCTATTAAAGAAGAATTTACACAAATACACCATACTGAAGACCAATTACAGAATGGGTAAGAATTGTATTTACCTTATAGTGCAATATGAAATTTAGTGATATCTAACCTATAAACAAAAATATTCAACAATTTATAAGTCTGTGGGAAATAAATATCAGAGGATTAAAATATAACTTTTAAGTCATTTTTTTTTTTTATTTATATTGATTAATTTTTCTATATGTTTGTATAATAATTTTTACAAGAGTTTTGATTTGAATTTTGTCTTATATATTATGTTAACGTTATATAGAATTATTAATTCTCAATAATACTGTTTTTTTTGTATCAGTGGTTATTCAAAGGTAGTATTCATAGGTACATAGGTATTGAGTATAACTGACTAAGTAGTAATTTTTAACAAATCTTTTGTGTTGCATAGGAACTTAATTATAATTACCTAACTCATATCAATTTAGAAAGTATTTAATTGACAATTATTTTTAGTATTTAAAGTCGAGTAATTTAGAAACTTTTCGTTCAAATTTTGTTTATAATACAGCAAATGTTTCTTAAAAATCATCTGGTTCATAATTTACATTTTGATTACGTAGCACCGGAATGTGTTGTATCCATCTTACACGTGGGTAACATTGTAAATATTATGCTCAGCAGATCATATTTAGCTCTGTTAGTTTAAACATTAGAGTGAATTAATCTATTATACAATTTATAGATAAGAATATTATCCAGACCAGCGGTTCTAAAACTTTTTAACTACAAAATTATGATAATTTAAGCATTTGATTCATACAAATAAAATGAAATATGGACAATTGTTATTTTTATTAATAATAAAGCAAGATAATCTTAGCGTACCACTAGCGGTACACCAACCACAGTTTGAGAAATGCTGATCTAGACTATTGCATTGAATTTTTATTATATTTTAATTTTAAAGCGGCTAATGTTTATTTTAAAACTGTAAATGGTTTGTACATCTTAAAATGCGCAATTAAAATATAATAAAAGCCCATGAGGTTGCCTAGATAATAATTTAACATTTAAATTTTATAAGAGGTCAGTTCACTCTAATTCTTAAACTAATAGAGCTAAATGTGATCTGCTGAGCCTTATATTTAGTATGATACACATTTGTAAGACGGAGATAACACATGCGAGTACCGTGTCCTCTTAAAACATATAGGTTGTCAGTTGAAAAACTAATGAAGGATTTCCATAATTCTAGATTGAGCATTGTAGTTATTTTTTTATGAGAAAATAGTTATATCAAAAGAAATTGAGTATTGCCTTAAGTTTATAAATCTTGAACATTTAATATTTAAACTTATTAACTTATTAATTTTCTACTTCTTGTTATAAAGAATAGCAAATATTGATTCTTCGGCAAATTCCAAGTGAGAAAATACACTTTTAGTGTAATATTACAAAAATATGTAATTTTATCCTAAATTTTGAAACAATTTTATTTTCTTAAAATAACTAGTTGTTTTTATAACTTATGTAATATATATATTGTATATTTTATCTAATTTAAACAGTAGTTACCTACCTATCTAATGATAAATAATTAATTTCTTTTAGGTGTGATCAAGACATATCAAATGTATTTATTAAAGAAGAATTTACACAAATAGACCATTTTAATGACCAATTACAGATTGGGTAAGAATTGTATTTACCTTATAGTGTAATATGAAATTTAATGATATCTAACCTACATTTAATATTTATACAGTTATATCCTTTTTTTTGTAATGAAGTACAATTCATAATAAGTAATATTTAACAATATTTTCTTCTGATCGAGTCACATAAAAATATTAGATACTATTAAGGATATTTGGTGGGGACCTACAATTAAATGTGCAATATGTGAAATCTTGAGTCGAAACTTTTAACTATTATTAATTATTATAAATATACTCAATATGGGTCGATTCAAATTTCATAATGTTTGATTTATTTTAACGATAATTTGTTTTTGCTAAATAAATAATATTTATTAAATTAAAGTCTTGAAATTTATATACTACCAATTATACATATTTAAGCTAACACATTTAAGTACATATTAATATACTAATTATTTATAAAATGTTCGATACTTATAATAATTAGCTAGGTACAATATTATTTATCATTATTATTATTCCGTAATTCATGCCTTCAAGACACAATGCCAACCAGTGGCGTTAAATATACAACCTTTACAATATTGAACTTACAGATATAAAATATCACACTATGGGACGAATACTCCAATATAATAACCCTAAAACTTACATGCTTGATAATTTAAATTTGTAGAACGTATAATTATACATATAGCTCATGCCAGGAGCTTAAAACTAGTTAAAACAGTTATGCAATTGACAGATAAATTATGTATTTATTTATTTATTATTTAAAGCAATCAATATTTTGGTAATATGCGCACATTTATTAAAAAGGTGAGGTTAGGTAAGAACGGTTAGGTTAGGTTTTCATTTATACATGTGAATGAACCTATGTGTGAATAACCTTATAATATAATTTCAAGACTTCAACAAGTTATAAATGTTATGATTTGACAAATACAATCCATAAAAACTATGCATGTAAGTATACATGGGTAATATTAATTCAAAATTCTATGAAAATCCTATATTTTATGAGTCAGGAATAAATGAAATTATAGTAAAAGTTACAATCCATAGAAACTATATGTATAGTGCATATGCATATGTAAAAATTTATTAAATATGGACAAGTTAATTTTAGGTCAAAATATTATTTATGAGCGAGGAATTAAAACTATGAAATGTACGTTTTCACAGGCTGAGAAGTGCTAAATTTGTTGAACTTTTAGGGAAAATGCATTCAAATAACAATTATTATAAAAGAACAATATCATCATAAAAAATCTAAATGTAATGAAAAAAGTTATATCATATTTTTAATCTTAACTACTAACTTACCCTATTACTACATACCCTATATTTTAAAAGAATTTTATTTTCTTTAACTAACTAGTTGTTTTCACAACTTATTTAGTATGTACATTGTATCTAATTTAAATAGTAGTTACCTATCTATCTAATAATAAATAATTATTTTTATATTATAAATGGGGTAAGAATTGTTGAATATAAATATAAATAAAGATATTTAACTATTATTAATCATAATATTTTTAACATGCATTAATATAGGTAGGTCTATACTTATTTGTACACAAATTTGATTCTTATTTTCACATTTAAATACAATATATATTTATATAATACTTATGTTTGTTTTTTCTTTTCTTGTTTGTATCTTATCTGAGTTGAATAAATTATTATTATTATTATATAGATATCATATAATAATATAATAGTTATTGTTATATTACCACTTTAAAAAAAAATGTAAATTAAATTGTGGAATTTTAAACGTTTCGATTTTCTATCCAAAGTTTAATAATGATTGCTCTATATTGCAGTTGTTTTTATTCAAACTTTTTGTTCTAGTGTAAAATTTTTATAATTTGAATAATTAATGGAAAAATCATCTTGTATATCATATTGTTAATATGGGTAATAATCTCAATAATTTTATTTTTTAGAACTATATGTGAAGCTGAAGAAAAAGTAAAGACAACTGATACAGAAATTAAAGTTGAAAAAGATTTCATAGAGTGTTTTGTTTTTCAAGGATCAGTTGATAGTGAAAGCCAAGAATCAGAATTCATTCCTCGTTCGATTCCTCATAAAAAAACTAAAATTACATCAAGAGCAAAGGTACACAAGAAAACACAAAGTCGAGAAAAACCACATAAATGTGATTTTTGCAAACAAAGATTTTCTTACCCATGTCATTTAAAAAGTCATACTAGGAAACACACCGGAGAACGACCATTTGAGTGTAATACCTGTGGTAAACGGTATGTTCGAAACAGCCATTTAAAACGCCACATGAATACACATACACCCGAAAGTATTTATAAATGCGTCATTTGTCCCAAAAAGTTTTGTTATAAGAATTCAATGGTTAATCATATGAAAATGCACACTGGAGATTGGACATTTGAATGTGATATCTGTGGTAAACGGTATGTTCGAAAGACCCATTTAAAATGCCACATAAATACACATACACGAGAAAGGACGTATGATTGTGTTATTTGTTATAAAAAGTTTTGTTATAAGAAGTCAATGGTTGATCATATGAGAATACACACTGGAGAACGGCCATTTGAATGTTATATCTGTTGTAAACGGTATATTCAAAGCAGCCATTTAAAACGCCACATAAAGACCCATACACCCAAAAGCTAATATTAAGACACATATTATAAAATTTCATAGATAAAAACCATATAAAATTTATCTATTAGATAAAGTATTTTATCTTGCATCAGTTTTACTAAGGCATACAAGGATACATATTGAAGAAAACCCATACAAATGTGATATCTGCATTTATAGAATTTACTCGTGGAGATCAATTTAAAAGTCGTACGAAGAAGCAAACAAATAAAAAGACGTCTTAAATGCAATATCAGCTCAACAACATTTATTGTGGAATCAAAGCGAAAATGTCATAGTGCACGTCATACCAACAAAAAGCAGTATAGTTGGGATTTGTCATCCGGTATCAATTAACTGATATTTCCATTAGAAAGGAATTCCCATTATAAGGAAACCAAAATATACGAGGTATAGGTTTTTAGGACAGTCATTTTTCATTTTAAAAAGATTTACTTCTTATTGGGGGTATCTCATAGGGTTTTACTTTATTTCTATTGAACTTAATACTTTAGAACATTTTTTTATGCCATCAGTTTATCCCTCCCTCCTTTCTATATAATAAATATTTTTAAATTATAACATATTATTATGTTAAATTCAATTTTTATATTATATATTATATATTATATTATAACGAAGTTTGGTGGAGTGCTTTTGTTGGGATATTTTAATCAATATTCCAACTCTAACATATTATTATGTTAAATTCAATTTTTTAAGTAGAATTAATTTATGTGTGGAGTAAATATAAAAATATGTTATGTGTAATATAATATATATATAATTTTTCTAGGTCTCTAGATTATAATGTGTAAAATAAATATTAAATTATATGTAGTATATGTCATTAGTTTTTCGAGTATAATAAAAAAATAAATTATATTGAACATAGTGAAATCGTTTTGATAATTCACATTCAAGTATACAATTGTGCTCATTACACTTTATTGATCATACCATTGCTAAAAACTAATATATAAAACGGCTGGATGAAAAGAAGACTGTCATGCTGAGCACCTCTGGTTCGCTAGGAACTTGATAACAGTGCCTCCAACTTTGTACCATTACCCATAGGTACATAAGTACATTGAATTAAAGTATAACAAAAGTAAAATTAATTTTGGATTATCCAAACAGGTCCCTCTATATCAGTAAAATATCGCCAAATTTCTTAAATATAAAGAAAATTAACTAGGTATCATTTTTTTTTATTAAATTATTTGAAATATTTATAAGAGGGTATTTAACCCAAGTTTAAAATAAAATTAATTAGAACGATAAAATTAAAAAAAAATTAAATTAAACAGTAATACCTAAATTATTCTATTATAGTAGGTACCTACATTATGTTAAACCGCAAATGCTGGCACATATTATTTAGTTTATTTATAAATTAATAATTATATTTAAGTTTCGTTATTATTTTATATTTAATACTGAGCACTATTAAAATACTTTAAAAACTATTTACAATAAAAAAATATCATTCATGTATTTTTTAAATTAAATAAAATCAATTTTATTAATCTATATTTATAAAAATGGAGCGTGAAAAATGTACGTTACCTCATAAATCGAGAACGGCTGGTCCGATTTCGCTCAAATTTTTTTTAAGATGTTCGTAATTGCCAGAAGAAGGTTTTTACCAAAGAAAATTTTAGGAAAATCCATCGGAAAAGTAGAAATTCTGGATGTTAAAAATACAACAATGGCGCAACAGTCTATTATATAATTTATAATTTGAGCCAAATCGAACCAACTGCTCTCGATGGATGAGATACGTACATTTTTCACGCCCAATTTTTACAAATATAATAGATGATAATAATAATAGGTAATATTATTAAAATATACAATATTTATTAAAGTGATTAATTAAACATAAAAATTCAAATAAACATTCATTAAATTTAAAATGTTACCACCATAAATCATACACAATTTACGGGTATCAATAGTATGGAAAAATCTATTCAATTTTAGAAATTAATAGAAAATTAGATGCATTATCTGTAATAGTATGAGTAATTTTTTCAACATTTAAATTATTTTCAGTATGAATTTCATATATTAATTTTCCAATATTTTCAAAATTGTGAGAATATTTAATTCGCTTACACGCTAGCATAAAACTACATCTTTCTATTTTAATTTTATCAATAAAATGTACCGTCATTCCCATGTAACTTTTATTGTTGGATGACCAAATGTCTGCAGTAGTGCATACATATTTTTGATTATTTAAAGTTTTCATTAAATTACATTTTACAGTATTATATTCGTTAGTTAATAGTTGCATTAAAGATTTTCTACAAAAAATAGTGTATGGATTATTTCCTACAGATAAAAAACGCTCTATCATGGTCCTAAAAGATTCTTTATCGATAGTAGATACTGGCAGCATTTCTTCTACAATATAATTTAATATTAAATAATTCACCTCTTTTTGGCTTAACTTTTCACAAGTTTTGGTTCCTTGTCTATTGAAACTATCAACTAATGACAATTGCTTCGTATAGTTTAATTGAGACTGATTGTCTACTTTTGAATTTTGAAATTTCAATTTTTCTTCATTCCATACTTTCATTTTAGCTGAATGAACTTTCTATAATAACATTATTATGACATTTAGTTTTATAAATGCAATTATTAAATAAAATACGAGTGCTTACTTTAATTTGAGAAATAAAATTGCCAGTTGAATGACTATTCCCTTTGATGCATTTAAAACATGTTGTGCATTTCATGACCAGACTATTGGTTTGTTTGTCAAATTTCAAAATAGTGTACAAAGACGCAGTGGCGTGCCCAGGAAATTTCAATGGGGGGGGGGGATATATGTTATAAATTTTTTAAAAGTATATAAAAAAAAGTATATATAACATAAAACAATAATAATTACATTGATTATGTATTTAATATAAATGCAAACATTAAACTTAACTATTATAATATAAAATTAAACTACATAATTGTATAATACTTTATAAACTTATTTTTTTCATAATATTATTTACATTCTTAATATTTCAATACCAACTTACCTTCTGATCAGCTTTAGGTTTCTTTGACAAAAATGACATAATCGATCCATCACGTTTTGCCATTATAAATAAAAGAACGTAAAATTGTTAAATGTCAAATACTTAAAAAATACAATAAATAAAAATGTTTGTAAGTATGTTGTATGTAGGTATAGTGTATAGCAGTGGTGGCCAAACTTTTTTTAACTCGGGCCATAAAAAAAAAAAAATTTTACCGCGGGCCATATTTTTTTTTTTTACTTTTAAGTCATCAGAATTTTAGGTATAGGTATATAATTTTACGTAAATGTAAAATATTATATTTCTTTCGCGGGCCAGATATTAAATGATGGCGGGCCGGATTTGGCCCGCGGGCCGTAGTTGGCCACCACTGGTGTATAGTGTATACTATCACTGCAATTGGTATTATCACAAAGTAACAATAATAGAGTATTAGCTATTAATAGAATATCACAATTATATTATGATAT
>NC_042493.1:102543300-102546745 GCF_005508785.2 Acyrthosiphon pisum
AGTATACAGCTGTGCTCATTACACTTAATTGATCATACCATTGCTAAAAACTAATATATAAAACGGCTGGATGAAAAAAGACTGTCATGCTGAGCACCTCTGGTTCGCTAGGAACTTGATAACAGTGCCCCCAACTTTGTACCATTACACATAGGTACATAAGTACATTGAATTAAAGTATAACAAAAGTAAAATTAATTTTGGATTATCCAAACAGGTCCCTCTATATCAGTAAAATATCGCCAAATTTCTTAAATATAAAGAAAATTAACTAGGTATTATTTTTTTTATTAAATTATTTGAAATATTTATAAGAGGGTATTTAACCCAAGTTTAAAATAAAATTAATTAGAACGATAAAATTAAAAAAAAAATTAAATTAAACAGTAACAACTAAATTATTCTATTATAGTAGGTACCTACATTATGTTAATATTATAAAATCAATTTTATTAATCTATATTTATAAAAATGGAGCGTGAAAAATGTACGTTACCTCATAAATCGAGAACGGCTGGTCCGATTTCGCTCAAATTTTTTTTAAGATGTTCGTAATTGCCAGGAGAAGGTTTTTATCAAAGAAAATTTTAAGAAAATCCATCGGAAAAGTAGGAATTCTGGATGTTAAAAATACAACAATGGCGCAACAGTCTATTATATAATTTATAATTTGAGCCAAATCGGACCAGCTGTTCTCGATGGATGAGATACGTACATTTTTAACGCTCAATTTTTACAAATATAATAGATGATAATAATAATAGGTAATAATATGATTTAATATTATTAAAAAATATAATAATATTTATTAAAGTGATTAATTAAACATAAAAATTCAAATAAACATTCATTAAACTTAAAATGTTACCACCATAAATTGTTAAGTTGAGCGTAAACTAAAATAGTTTGTATGTGGGTCTGCAGAAGTTCGAATTCGGATAAAATTCGTAAAAATCACGAAACTGAAATTATGTTGAGTTAAGATTCATTAAAATATTTTTTCTTATAAATAAGATTTGACAATTTAATAAATCTGTCCGTTATCAAAAATAAATATTTAATTTTCTGGAACTTAAACTTTATAGGCATTTACCTAATATCTAAAAAGATGGTTTTTTTCAATTTAATAAATTTATACCATAAGGATAATTGTTGTTTATTTTCTTCGGTCTGTAATCGAATACATCGCATGACCTAGCCGTTACTTTTTCTTCAGTTTTGACGGCGACGGCAGTAGGTAATATTGAAGTATAGTAAATATTATAAGCTATAATCATATTATTATAGTAGACAAAATTATATGATTTTCAACTTTGGTATTTTTTTCTGTTGGAAATGGTAGTTTATCGGGAAATCAAAATTAAAAATTTGGGGTAAGTGAATCGCACTGCTGTACAGTAGGTACAAGTGGGTCACTGTATGGTAACAAATTTGAATTCAATGATATAATATCATTGTATATGAAAAACGATTCTGAGTGGTGACGGTTTGTCAGTGTGGACATTTTATGTTATATTTATATTGTCATTACTTATTACTTATTATTTGTGGTAGTTGGAAGTTGAATTAATGTTATAAAATTACAACAAAATAAATATAAAAATTAACTGTGTTTTTACATTTTTGAAATTTTATGGCTACAGAATATCCTATGTACGTGGAACTGTGTTGTTAGCTTTCAATCCTTAGCTAAATAAGTTGAACATTTTATACATCTTTAACTACAACATAATTTTAAAATTTAAAATTTGGTAAATATTGTCAAAAATCGAACTTTAAATCCTTATAAAAAAAAACTATACCTGTGTATTTTTAATATTTTCAACTGCTATTTAAGAAATATATCGAGAGTCTTGTATTCAAGTTTGACACTTGTTGGCTCAACAAATGAATTGTATTGATATTTATAGAAAAAAACTAAAAAAATTTAAATTTAAAATTAAAATTGTCTGTAAAAAACTCAAAACAACTCAAAATATTTGAAAATGTATTTAAATATAGGTATTGATAAAATAAACATATGATATAAATCTCAAGTTTCTACTGTTATTCGTTTTTCAATTACAACAAAATAAAATAATCGCTACGTGACATAGGCGTAATCAGACTTCTTGTTTAGGGTATGCAAAATTTGAAGATTAATTTTTTTAGAAAGGAATACAAATTTAAATTTAGTTAATTATTAAACTGATTTAAATATATTGTTACAACTTAGATAAATATTTACCAATAAAAAATTAAAATTAATTAAGTAATTACAATAATTAACATGACATTTTTATACAATTGAATATTAATTATTATAAAGTCAATCTCCTTTTATAATCAACTTTATTTTTGAAGTCATCTATAACGGCGTCGACATCAATATGTACTGCAATTTCTTGTTCAATTGCTATAAGCATTATAAGACTATTCAATCGTTCTTGGATCATTGATGTTCTTAATTTTGATTTAACTTGAGTTAATTTGGAAAATGATCTCTCACATTTACAGCTGGTAACTGGAATAACTGAGAATTTTTTCGTAAATTTAGTAGTGTAGAATTTATAGTGGTATGACGATTATGAAACAATGCGGGTATTGCCGTATTGGTTCAACAGACGAATTGAAAATGATTAGGTAGTGGGAATGGTACACTTGGCTATTCCGCTATTCGTGTGCATTGACAATTTATTATTCGAGTATTCGTATATACCTATTACAGAAAATAGTAAATCATTAAATTTAAAAATGCGCGTCCAACATAGTGCTGTCACTTGTAGGTATTTGACACTTATTATTTATATATTATATAATTAAAGCAAGGTTTTGGCAATAATTTATTTTTTTTCTTGAGTGTTTAGGGTATGCAGTGGCTTACCCTGTGGCCCCCCTGGCTACTCCTATGCTACGTGAGAAATCGTATAAATATCTAATGTTGTAAAAATTTGAACTTTAAACACTCATCAAAATTGAATTTGACTTTCTTATAGATAATTTTTTTTTTTTTTTTGATAAAGGTAACTAACCTTATAAGGAATCTTGTACTACATTTTAAAATCTTAGTTTTAAAAAGAAAAATATTTATGAATTTTTAAAATCTTAACTCAAAATAATTTGCTATTTTTGTGATTTTTGTGATTTTTATATGTATTTTGTCGGATTTGAACTTAAAATGCTTTTTAAAAAAAACTGTGACTATGGATTTTTAATATTTTTCAAATAACATTGTAACAATATAATATTAAGGGCCGTGAATTAAAGTTTCAAGTTATTTTACCCTACAAATAAAATTGTATTGGCTGTAACTGTAATATATATGCTGAATGTCATATTATATTTTCGATTTGCTTGCCGTCTCAAAAGTTAACCGATTCGGCTAATAGTTAATGTTGTGTACTTAAAATATAGTATAGTAGTTTTATGAGTTATAAATATTTCAAAGTATAGATCAGTGGGCGTC
>NC_042493.1:102547443-102557902 GCF_005508785.2 Acyrthosiphon pisum
GATTTAGATGAGCGAAATGGAATGGTACCGGGGTTACCCCGCGAAATGTTTGTCCACTTCTCCGCTCATCTAAACTTTGAATATTTATAACTCATAAACTACTCATCCCAAATTCGATTTTCATGTATCAAAATATTAAGAAAAATATTCTGCTTTGGAATAAAAAATTAAAACCCTATGTTGTCATTCAAAAAAGTAAAACACTTAAAAAATCATAGGGATAAAAAATATTTAAAAATATGATTTTTTAAGAAAAATTTTGTTTTATAAGCGACTTGAAAGTATGTAAAAAAATATTTTCAAAAAACTTACACTTTTTAAAATAATGAGTGTTGTTTGATAAAAGAATCACCCTGTATAAAATGAACTACGAGAACAGCTGTCTGCAAGCCGGAGGACAAAATTTCTCAAAATATTCATTGTTATATATCATACAATAAATACATACATATTATATTTATTTGTATGTATATTGTATATAGTTTGTATTTTTCGTAAATTATTTCATATGTTGTGTGATAGGGTTTTCACTTATAGCCGCTTGACGTTGGGTCTGCAATCCACCGCAGGTGATTGCCTACCTGATTTGCTGTAGCACATTGTCCGCGATCCGACGAAGTTCCTACCTAGGTGGCTAACTTGAAAGTTAATCGACTTTGACTTGAGATGACTGACTTGCTAGACACTCCTACATGGTTTTAGACTTTACCCTTTTTACATACGAAAAAGCAACGGACATGTGACGGCACATACCTCTCTATCCGCCGCAGGCGGATTGCTTATTTTGGTTTCGTCTTGATTGGTGATGACTGACTTGCTACACACTCTAACATGCAGGTTTTCGAATTTACATTTTTGTACACATACAAAAAAGCACCGGACATAGGTTAGAGGATATTATCATTGAATTGCCGACTTTCATGGGCCATGGGAGATTTCTAGACACTTAAACTCGACTTTCAAACTTTCCCGCCTTCGAAACGAGACCGCCAAAGAGCCAGGTATTATCACAAATTCTTATCACCAAATCACATCTGACTACCACCTTCATTATAAGTGCGACTTTTATAATTCGACTGTGTCTCCAAAATCGGTACCCACTCTCAGCGAGTTCCACGGGCCCCGAGTTTCATTCAGAGCTAGTGTATAAATAAAATGGTAATTTTGTATTATTATATTGTCTTATAATAATTTTAATACCTGCCTAATCAGCTGATGCCCACCAAATTTTATTGAATACCTACGATGATAATTTTTATGAATTATAAACCACTATTAATAAAACAAAATTAAAACATTTTGGAACATTTTGGAACATTAAGTAAAACATTGCAATTTACGTTTTCTTTTATAGCACCTACTATATTTTTATAATAATAGCTAGGCATACAAAACAGATGTTATAGTAACAATAGTTCGCTTAACTTGACTATTTTAATTTTAGAAATATTGACGAATTTTCAATAACAGTTTTCTATGCAAATACAATGCACATACGACTTGAGGATTATTTTTACTAATTTATTATTATTATGACTATACATATTATAAAGGATCAAAATAGATATACCATATCAATTCAAATAGTATACCTGTATAAAAAAAATATTAATGCAATTTTGATAACTTCAGTAAAGTTATCTATATTAATTTATCTAGATAATTTTTTATGTATAGACATTTATTTAATATTATAGTATAATATACATTTTTGCATTTTGTTTAATTTATTGTTTGCTGTTGCTTTAATTTATAGGTACCTACATGGTTATTTTTGATCGGCTTTGGTGGCATAATACTATCTTGTACAGTTGTACGAATTAATCTTTAACTATAATAATTAATAATAATATTATATATTATAAGCATTTAAATATTTAATACAAGGTACGAAAAATATTTTTTGTCACGCCTTCACCGAAAGTTTAGTTTTCGACCACGGTTGAAGCGTTCGAAAGCAACCTTTTTCCGTCCAGCGGGCGGAAAAGAGGAAATCCCCAAAAGTGCCGGCCGCTGGGCGCGTATCCCCTGCACAACCAGAAACTAAAATGTATACCTACCACGGTCCTTCCAAAACATAAACTTTTGGTTACATCTTAAATTTATAGAATAACCTCCTTGCATGATGCATTAACATTTAAACATATTTTGTAGAATAGTCTATAATTGTTGCATAGATCCCTGCATAACCTTTTCCATGATCGCAGGGGCGTGACAAAAAATAGTATGTGAGGCTCGCGCGGGAAGGCCATTTCCCGCCCTTGCCACACAATATACTATTGTATACCTACCTATACCATGAAATTAGTAAATTACCCATGGAAATATACGGGTGTGTTTCGTACACTGCCCTCAGGCGCAGACGACGACTAGTGACTACAGTCTACAACTACCTAATATCAGAATGAAAAGGTTCTAAATCAAATTTTTTGAAAAATGGTTTTTTTTGCATATTATTATTTAATATTTGTTGTTGTATAATTCAATCCTGAAATTGTATCGATCCATTGATTATTCAATGAGATACAGAGAATGAAAATTTTTATTTCATACGTGAATGATAGGTATGGGCTAATTTAAAAACGTTCCACTGAACAATTATAAAAATTACGTTAGAACCTTTTCATTCTGAGACGACGCTATACAATTTATATATTAATATATTTTTACAAATAGTCACCATCATCAATGTCAATTTTATTACTACTATAGGTATACAGACAGTATATTACGGCATAATAATTAATATAAATATCTACATAGCCATAATATAGGTTCTTCAGAGTTTATATTTTGGAATCAGATTATCAAAACTCAATTCAACGAGGGCAGTTAACTGTCATTAATAATTGTTTATTGTCATTATCTTGTGTTCTTGTAACAGTTGTAACCTAACCAATTTGTTTATTATAATTTATAACATATTTTAATTACTGGACAATATTTTATTTTATACTTAAAAATTAAAATATTGTAAAAAACCAACGAGAGGGCACAGATAATGTTGTTACCTAAAAGTTTGATAATAGGTCAATTCACTCTAAAATCAAAAATGACAGCACCCTATTGAAACTAGCGAACGAAAATTTGCTATGTCGTACGTTTGTAAGACGGAGACAACACATGCGGGTACGACGTCCTCTTAAGGATTATTATTTTATTGTTCCTCCATTATTGACGTATTTTCAAGAATTCATTTTGTTCTATTAAATTATGTAAAAATATATAATTTGTATTGAAATGATATTGTATTTTTTAAAACAGGGCGAATAACAAAATTTATTTTATGATTTAATCATATTAAATTTATATATTTGTTTCTATTCACCCATACATGAGTATGAATAGAAACAGAATACTTAAAAATAAATATAAAATCAATTTTTAAGTTTAGTTTTTTTTAATTTTAATGATTATAATATTGTGTATTTAAAGACCCATATTTTAAGGTATTAATATGCTGTTTTGTTATTTCCATTCCAAAGTTATAAGCTTTTGAAGTTGAATAGTGTTTCTATTCACCCGGTTTTACGGTACCTACCTAAAATATATTTTTTTTGAATTTGAGTAAAAGCATTAGTTTAAGAACATAATCAAATTAATTATTCAAGTAAGTAATATGTGTGAGACCACAGTTTTTGATTTTTTAAAGGAAAAGACTAATTGTGTGTAGTACATTGATAAATCGTTATATCCATAGTTCCAGTATGTCGTATTTGATATGGTGGTTGAGGTGGTTCACCCCCTTAGTTTGTGTAGTGTACAGGCAAGGCTCCAGTAACATGGTTAAGGGAGGGGGAGGCAACCATAATTTTCAGAAAATGTCGATGGTTATTTTTTTTTATTTTTTTTTTTAACAGTATACAATTGTATTTAAGTACAGCTTGGGGGGAACCTACTGTACAGCAGAGCGACATTCACTTATGTTCACCCGTTTTTGTTGTTGTTTATAAGTATGAATATAATAATATGATGTATTTCAATGAAGCACTACATAATTGGCCACCCCCTATATTTTGGAGCCTTGGGCTTGCCTACACTGCCTAATGAAAAATCCTCCTCTGGACTGGTTAACTTTTGAATTTTGATTTTTGAAAGATATTTATCTACAACATTATAAATTGTTCATCATTAATCACATTTAACAAGACAGATAAAATGTTCAGCTGGTACTATACTATACTATACTGTAATGTTCAGCTGTCTATACTCTATACTGTTAGTTACGTGGAGCAATTAATTTAATTATTTTATGTAAATAATCGATACAATATTTTTTATCGATAGATTGTTAAATGAAAACAATAGTGTGAGTTTATGTTGAGATTTTATATCGATTTTTAAAATTCGATAGTAGACAACGCGCGAGACGCGTGATTCGTCTTTCAAGAGTAAAATATCGTATATATATAGGTACCGCAAGACACCGGTTTTGTGTTTTTCCGTTATCATACACCGTCAAGTCATAAAATATAAATAGGGAAATTTAATTTGGCGACTATAACACTATTATAGTTGTGCTACACGTCTTGTGTCTACACTACATTTGACTATTTAAGATTTGTCATTCTGCCGTCAGACATCGACTGTGTACGTTACTAAATACAATTTATATGTTATACTACGTTAGTGTCTTAATTTTTAATTAAATTAATTAAGTTGTCAAGCTGTCCAGTTCGACAGTACTCCAGTCTCAAGTGCTGTTAATGATTAATACTCAACCACTTCAAAAGTAAGTACCTGTATAAGTTTTATTATTTTTAATTTGATTAATTAGTGTGCTGATTTTATTGTGATTTAGGTACTAGTTTAAAAAGCATGCAATACGGGACATAATAATTGTTTATAATCGTGAATCGTGATTTAGTGGTTATTGACCATTGTACAGTTTTATAAGGTAAGTTATAAACAAAATTGACAATTGACAATAGTAAATTAAAAACTATACCGTACCGTATAGGTAACCGTGAAATTATAAAATGAAAAATATTATTTTAAGTCTTAATATTATAGTATATTATTATCTTAATTGATAGTAAATATTATTACGTATTACTCACCAATAGGTAGGTAATACGTTTGAGATATTGTAAATCGACAAATCGTACCTATAGTGGCGGGGATTAATAATTAATTTACGTCAGTTTCCAGTGTTAACTTAACATACTCCTTAATAATATAATAAGAAATAATATTATTTATAATATTTTAATTATAATATAAAAAAATGTGAGCAAGAAGATACCTACACTATGTGTCGTGTGGGATACTATTTATTTCTATCTTACACTTAGTAATACAGTAGGTTGAATTAATTTTTGTCAAAAACATTGCATTTGAGAGTATGTATTGTTGTGTATCTAAAACGTAATAATATACTTAAAAAGTTGAGTTTCAATTGTTTAAAGTACCCACAAAGAATGTTTTTAAATTACAAAAATACCCAAAATTGTTTTTCTTCGTTTAAATACTTAATTCCGTTCAAATTTGAACATAAAATATCCATAAAAAAACTGTTCTTATATTAAATATTTTTTCGTTCTTGAAATCTTGATAGATATAATCCTCGATATAATCTTTAAGTCATATTATAACAAAATGTAATTATATTAAATATTTTATATTTACACCTACCTTATAGTTTAGTATAACCTACTGGTATTAACTATTCATCACTTACTTTATTTATTTATATTTTTTAAGGAACATGGGAAGAAAAAAATCAAACCCTGTTGGTCAATTGTTTTTCAAATACGACCGTGAAAAAAATATATCTACTGATAAAGTAGAATATTGCCATAGGTCAGTTTTGAAAGGAAATCATACTAATAACCTTGAGACACATATCCGAAGTTATTACCCTCATGAATACACAATATTGATTGAATCAAAAAATAAACCTGACGTAGTGAAACAAATTGATGATTCTCAACCAAATACGTCTGCAATATTTTCTTTAAAGGTAAACGTTTTCATTAAAATTTGGTAATATTGATGCTACTGAAATCAAACTAAGGGTTTGAAGTAAATTTAATTTTAATTGATTGTTATGAGATTTACTCTAGTTAATTTCCTCTATAGCCTAATACATAGTATGGTAGTATATATAGTAGGTTTCTGCCTAATACTTAGTTAAATTATCATTGCAATAATAAAATATTAATGTACCCACTTATGATATGTAGAAACGAGGTCCATTTGATGGTATGATTGAAATTTCTAAGAAAAATCTTTATGTGAACATTGACAAGCCTAAGTTATTGAACGCATGTACCGAACTTGTAACTTTAAATGGTCGACCATTATCAATATTCCATGACTCTGGTTTGAAAAAAATTTTGGATCCCCTGACTTTAGCTATTGGTGAAGGTTTGTAATTATACAAAAACTTCAATAATAAATCTAACGGTTTTATACATTTATAAGTTATAATTATTATTATAACTTATTATTTCTTAACTTTTCATTAGGCTTTACCATAAATTCACACAATATTGAAAAGCAAATATTTTCTACTTCAATTACAATAATGAACCAGATTAAAGATGATGTTAAAAGCAAACTTATAAGTTTAAAAATTGAATATGTCAAACGCCACAGTCGGTCCATTATGGGTGTTAATATACAGTATATCAAAAACAATAAAGTTTGTTTGGCGACATTGGCTATGAAAGAAATACATGTTCAACACACCTCTGTAAATTTAAAAACTCTGGTAAATTTTAAACTTTTACTGTGATTTTACACTATTTCAATAATTCATGTTTCTCTTACATGTACATTATTTTTTAGCTCCTTGATGTATTACAAAAGTTTAGTACCAGTAAAGAACAAATTTACTCAATAACGTGCGATAATGCTGCAAACATGGTTAAGCTTGTAAAATTAATAAATTATGAGGATAAAGATGAAATTACTATTCCTAATAATTCTCATACTAGTGATGATGAGAATGAAGTTGAGTATGAAAATGACGGACCACCTTTATCTGATGGGAATATATTGAATGAACTTTTTAATGACTATATGGTATGCATACATGATACATTATAACATTATATTATTATTAATAATTATTGATTTTTTTTAAATCTTCAAAAAGCAAATCAATTAGGTAATTAAATTTAAAATAATAAAATAAAAACCAGTGTCTTGGTTATGAATTTTAATTTTCATTACTACCTAATTTATGTGCTGTATATCTATTACATCATCAAATATTGAACATTTTAGATTTTGAGTGGAACGATGAATGTATTGATTTTACAATAATGTGTGTTTTTTATTTATTTATTTTTTATTTTTGTGTCTGTGTACACGATAAGTAGTCGAAATAATGCTTCGATTTTCAACTTCAGTATCTTGTTCGATGGGAAAGTGAATATTGTTGGTGTATTGGGGGGGTTGAAATTTAAAATTCCCAATAGTTTTCACAAGCGCCAGGAAAAACAACAAAAAAATTAAGAAATAACGGGAATTTTTACGCAAAATCGGTTTTCCACAAAATCGATTTTGGTTTTTGGTGTAACTCTGAAATAAATGAATATATATACATGCAATTTTCACTGGTTGATTATATTTGAATTTTCTATACACTATGAAATTTTCAAAATATTTAGATTTGTTTTGAACTGTTTAGGAACATTTTCTGTTTCAAATTCACGGTTTGTTGTTGATGTATAACGCGTTACAAGTACCTAATGGATATTGTGATATGATTAATTTGGAATTTATTATAGGTCAATTTTTTTTTTAATACCATAGATATGTATATAATATGTCTCCACTCAGAATCGTTTTTCTTACACAATGATATTATATTTGAATTATATATATTGAATTCAAATTTAATACCATCTATTATACAGTGACCCAATTGTAACCAACTGTTTTTTTTACTGTCAAAACTAGTGCGGTTCTTAATTTTAATAAAGTATGTTACTATATAAATTATTATTAAATGTTTAGAAGGCTTAGATGACACAAATAAAGATGTTGATAACGAAATTATGCAAGAGAATATTATTATTGCTATCAAACCAAAGTCGATTACAACTTTTATTAGATGTTCTGTCCATACATTACAAGTATGTATCAATGATGGTTTGAAAACTGCAGCTATAGCAAGTTGCATTACTCAAGCTAGAAAGGTAATTTATTATAAATTATTATAAAACTTACTTTCTAATAATAGTTAAATATTAATTTTAATAAAATGTTATAGGTTGTGAAAAAACTTCGAACACCGAAATATTGTACTTGGTTGAAAAAAAACCAATTAAAATATGCTATAATTGACATTGAAACCCGGTGGAACTCATTATACAACATGTTATTCCGCTTATTACAATTGAAAGGTTTTTGCACAGAACACGATGATGAACATCCAGATCTTAAACTAAGCGATAGTGAATGGGAATCAATTCAAAGTATTGTAGGTTCAGACATTTCCTAATTGTATAGTCTCTAAATGAAAATGTTATACTGAATGATATCTTTATACTTAGATAAACGCGCTTAATCCAGTTAAAATAGCAACATTGGCACTCCAAAAACAAGATATTAATCTTGGAGACTTTTAAGGTATTTGGCTGCGAGCAATACATGGATTAAACTGTAATGGTACCATACTAGCAAATTTTATTGAAAATGCTATGAAAAAACGACAGACATTGCTATTAAATAATAATGTGTTTTTGGCTGGTATGTAAAGTTAAATAAATATTATACCTATATATTATATTATACAGTATGTAACAATTACTAATACACTTACTCTTTTATTACTCTATAAATATATAAGTTAGAGTAAAAATTAAATATATCTGATGGTGTTCATAAATAATATTTTATTAAATCCAAACTTAAAATTTGACAATTATATGTATTTTATTGTTTAGATAATGATACCACAAATGAAACAAATACTAGTTTTTCTTATAATACTGAAGAAAGTATATCAAATGTTGATGAGTTTGATGTTTTTCTGTCTTCTCAATTGTCAGTTTCAACAACATCAACTGAGATAACTTCTACCAGCTCCATAAAAAAAATTTTACATGATTTTAAAGATGTCCAACGCATTCCATATACAACAAATATTCTTAAGTACTGGGAATCTCTAAAAGATACACATCATGAGTTGTATAAACTTGCTTGTATTGTTCTAGCAGTACCAGCAACTCAGGTTAGTATTTTTTTTTTAAATTACTAACCCCTCGTAATATAATATGTGAATAATCAATAAATTTCTCTTATAATGAATTAAATATTTTTTTAGGTGAGCCGTAGATAGAAGTTTTTCGAATCTGAAATTCATTTTATCAGATTTAAGACAAGGCTTAAACCCGTTTCCAAAATTATAGGTAATCGGCTCCGGTAGGAGCCGAAATTTTTTAAGAATCGGTTACGAGTTATCTTGTTCTGAGAAAGTGCCGTTTACCGGTTACCGGTTACCTTAAAACCATAGTAAAAAAATGATTACCAGTTACCGATTTTTAACGGTTTCCAAAATATTTAAATAACCACTTACCAATTTTAAGCGGTTTAAATACCGCTTTTCACATCACATTTTTTCATTTTTGTTATCAACAATGAATTATTTATAATGATGTGTTTACACTTTTCATTAAGTCATTAAATGATTTACCGTGCCTTCGATAATTCAGCGCTTGGTCAGCTGTAACGCTTGGTCAGCAACTTTAAATTGTCATTTTTTAATTCAGCTCAAATCTTCGCCTGCTTGTGATAGATAGCGTTTTTTAATTTATCACAACCTAGCGAACCAAACAGCGGTTCCATCATGTTAGAAACATACTGGTTAGACTTAGATGCATCATAGAATTACTGTTAACACTTTATTGATATTGTTTGTAATCGAATATAAATGGTGATACTTGTATGATATGAAGAAATTTTAAATTTGTATTTTATTTTTCATCACATACGCGAATAACATAGGTAAACTATACAACAAGACGCCGTTCTGTTGGCTATATAGTAAGTAGTGACGGGTACTATACAAAAATACTGAAAGTGAAATGATAGTGTTTGTGTTACTTCGAATAAACGAATCACTGAATAGCAAATAATAATAATATTAATAGCAGGTAATAGACAATAGTGTAATACTACGATAAGTAGTTAGTAAATACTAAATCATATGATATATATATATATATATATTATATACAATAAGTACTTTGTAGGTCATAAAATATAACCAAGTGTCCATGTAGGCGGCATTACGGGAAACGGCCATAGGGAATTCTGGAAATATTAAATAATCAGTAAGTACAGAATACAGATATAAAATTATAATTTTTAATTTAAAATATAAAATATAATATACCTATATATTATTTAATAATACGCATAAACGGTATACGTAATGGCATTACCCGTATGACATGTACGTATTTACTATTTTCTGTACAATTATACCATAATTCATTATTTC
>NC_042493.1:102559134-102564118 GCF_005508785.2 Acyrthosiphon pisum
AGTCGCAAACGTACATACCCGTACAACTTTGTGACCGGTGTCCCACCCTCCCCCTGCCCGGAGTGTCCAGTCCTATGTAGTAGTTCGTGGTTTTTGGGATATGAATTTATAAACTTTTGTTAATTGGTTACCGGTATCCGCTTTCCAAACTTCAGATAAATTAGATAACCGGTTTAGGGTTCTCAACATTTACGGTTTTTAACGGTTTTCGTGAAAAACCGATAAACGGTTTTAAGCCCTGATTTAAGATCATCATTATCCGAAGACATATTAGATGCAATCATGGTTGTCCGCAGCAATCACATTTTTAATGATAACCATTCTTAATTTATAATACTTCCAATAATAGTTTTGTTTTTGTATCATATCCATATTTGCTGTCTGTTGTCCTCATAAGTCTGATGTACATCAGCTGCATATGTGAGTTTGGTATAGCCTGTATATTTAAGATTTACCTATTTATTATTTCTATTTTATAATATTATTTAATTTTATATACGGGTAGTATATATATTTATGATGGCATAATGTCACAATTTTTGTTTGTAACAGGTTATTATGATTTTTTTTTATTAAATTAAAGTATTAAATATTAATTGAAATTATACATAACATATTACATTATATTTTTGTACCTTTTCACCAAATCAGAAAAAGTAACTCTGTATAATGCGTACTCATGGGTAGTAAATAATACTCTGCAACCTCTCTCTCCCTCTCCTATTTTAAACTTTTTTCTAACACATATAAACACCTATTATCTTAACCAACTACACATAAATTGATAGAATAAAATATTATGTAGGTGGTGCATACATTACATACAATTTTGAATTTACTTTATGTTATAAACGGTGTCGGCCTGGCATGTAAAAGGCCTCGGCCGCAATTTTTCTCTGGGGTCTCTATTTCATATACCTACTATGATATATACCTAGGGTAGTAGGTTAGTATATATGTATTCTCCTCTTCCTCCCATCCACCACCAGCCGATAGGTTAACGGGTTATATTTTGTTAGACAATTAATGGTGTGCACAGAACTCAAAATTAAAGTTGTGATAAAAAAAAACTATGAGAATACCTAACTAAATAAAATTTTATAAAAATAACAAAAAATACATTATAAAAATTCAATAATATACTAAAGAATACAAACAATGGTCAAAAGTTGACCCAATATTATTTTTAAAGCAGGTAGTACTAAATAAGCAATTCATGTAACATTTTAGATGATTTAGCTACAGTATCAATAATTTTCGTTTCAATCTAAACAATCTAGAATAGAATTTATTCTAGATCAATTATGTTATAGTCTACACTAGTGGGAAGTGGCGGTTCTAGGATATATTTTATGCTAAGGTTAAGCACTAAGGTCAAGTATAGTGCGTACTCCATCCTGATGGCAACACTTTTTTTAGTCTTCAAAATTGTTTAATATTCAAAAAGTAGCAGCTTTAGAAACAACACTATTTAATATGGCATAAATTAACTAGAGATACCCAGCATTTTTTTAAAAAAAAAATTTGAAACAGGTACACATTTCAACGAGTTAAGAACGATGGTACAAAAAAAAGGTATGTCCCTCCAAAGTTTGCCATTTTAGTTAAGCTTACTGTAGCTAGTAAAACAATGGTGGAATACTGAAGTCAGAATTTGGCAGTTTTGATTTTAGTTTTGAATGTTTAGCTATTTGAAGTCTGAGACCTATCCAAGAGGGTTTTACATAATAACTTGAAGGATATTTTCGATTTTAATTGTCCGAGTGAGCTCAGTGAGCGTAAGGCCATGCTGGTTGTGTATTAAAATACTATTAATTGAAATTAGGTATATCTTTAAAAACTAAGTCTGACCTTCACATTTTGACTTCACCATAGTTTTTGTATGCTGAACTAGTGAAATACATAGCCACATAGGTATGTTAAAACAAGATAGTCGTACTGACTACGATATAATGTACCTAAATAAATAATATTTTGATCAAGTCAGAAATTTGTTAATTTTGTTTTAATATCGTAATTTAATGTGTATTAGAAATAAGATGACTAGCTGTTTGTGCAAAATGTGATTTCACCATAAATTTTAATTCTTAACTCGTTAAAGTGCATAAAAAAAAAAAATTGGTTATTGGTACTATACAACAGTAAAGTACAGTGTTGTGCGCGCATTCGTTGAACGTAAAATCTCATATTTTGGAAGGAGTTATATAATATCCATAACTTCCAAAAATCAAAATGATGATTTACACAAATTCTTTTTTGCACCATCGTTTTCTCGTTGATATACGACATACGTGTTTCAAAAAAATAATTCAAAAAAATTCTGGGTAGGTAAAGTAAATTATTTAAGTATATTTAGGGAAAAGTTACTTATCAATTTTTTTTTTGGGTAGCAATATTTTTTGGAAATGTCCCCAGCCTACTGAAAAACGCATATTGTGTAGAGTATTTGTTTTCCAGGAAGTAACACACCAAGGGGGATGCTATATAGCACCCCCAACTGCAGGACGTACGCGACTACATGTTGTACAACCATAGTCCATAAGATAAGGTAGGTACGTAGATAAGTAATACGTTACGTAATTGTTTGGAAATCGTTTAAACCCAAATTATACACTCTATCGTACAATTAATAAAATTGTATAGGTGACGTATTTTTTACTAAATTTGACCCCGCTTCGTGGGGGGCCTGTTTATAAACTAAAAATATAAAACTCTTAAATATAAACCCGGGCCGACACTGGTTATAAAATTATAAAATACCTAGGTATTTATATACATTAAAATTAATGTATTAGGTAATTATAATTTATAATTTACTCAAAATAAACATATAAGTACATATTCATTAAATAAAGAAATGTATTTAATAATATTAACCAGCATTAAAATAATAAAATGTAAACTTCCCCTATCCTTCCATTTGTTCTATTGCCTGAATTGTATACTGCATTACTGCCACACCAATACAACTAAGTTATAAGTTACAACCACTAAAATCAGTTATCAATATATTCAAAATTATAAATGCAATACCTACCTATCTATAAAGTTAGGTTTAACATTAAAATGTTTCAACTTCTTATGAAACTTGATCGTAGAAACTATGAACACTATCTGTGTTCATACCCCACTCCGCACAGACCACCATTGGTTACTGGTTAGTCACTGATTTTTGAATTTTATGTGTTAGTAAGACAGAGAAAAGACATACGATTACGGCGTCCTCTTAAATACTTGTTTAAATTTTTTTTAAACTTAAAATTTAAAGGTGAAACCAACATATTTTATTGTATTGCAGTCGTTATTTCATTATTTGAAATCGAAATCAAAACCAAAAATAAATAAAACCAGTATACAAAGTCAAAACGGAAAACATAATTTCTCGAAATCGTTATCTTAAATGGAAATCAAAATCGAAAATGTATAAAACCGGTATGCAAAGTTAAAACGGAAAAACGTAATTTATGAAAAACGTTATTTCAAATTTAAATCAATACAATTAGTATACAAAACCGGTATGCAAAATATTAATTGAAACCACAATTTTTTAAAACCGTTATCTGAAATCAAAATCGAAATCGGTAAAAGTAAATACCAGTAACCGAAACCGAAATTGAAACCCAAAAATTTTTTTTCGGTTTCAAGCCCTGAATTATTTACAATATTATCATCATTGTTATTATACTCGGCCGCCATATCGCCGGCAACCCTGTCCCGCGGAGCTGACACACGTTGCCGTCATCGCAGCAGCAGCCGTCCCACTCTTCCGCACATCGAGGGCAATAACCGAACCCGGGAGCTTCGCATCAATTTTTCCATCGCTCGTATATTATATTCTCGTTCGTGTGTGTACATACCTATGTTATTATTATTATATATATTCATATTATATGCGCGTACCCTCATTACGAGCGTGTGAGAGTGTACCACGATTATATTATATACCTACGCACGTCATATCGGCCCGCCGTCGCGCGGATTATCGCAATCCACTGGTATAATATCGAAGCATATTATATAATATAATAATAGTAATAATAATATTAATAATATAATAATATATAATCATAATATGCGTGCACAGTTGACCGACCTTACACGTGTGCACATTATAATGCGGGTATAATTTTACTTGCTGATACAGCTGGTGGAATTCATTTTTTACAAAAAGATCGCATTATAAACACGGCTTGTATAAATACTCTAAGTTAAAATTTTAAAAATATCCTAAGCGATCTTAGTAGTTGTACTTTACGGCAATTTAAAAATATTATTCGTGGAAGTAACTTTCAAACTATAATCTATATTAATGACGCGGTTAACACTATAACTTTTCTGTTTATAATAATATAGATTCTGTTTCTGGGAATATGCCATATAATAGTTATCATTTATAACCTAATTAATAAATATAATACCTATTAAATATTTGGAATTATTATTTTTATTTTTTATATAAATATATTTTTTACAAAATTGAATTTATTTTTAATCTGTGGGTTAGGAACAAAATTAACTTAACGTGACAATATAATAGATTAACTCATAAGTCACCAAATAACACGGTCAAAAATGTATCGAGTTAAGTTATTATTTACTTATAAGTTATAAAAAAGAGTAACTCGTTATTTAATTTGGTTAAAAGTAACTCAGTAGCGTAGCCAGGGAGGGGGCTGAGTGGGCTGCAGCCCCACACCCTTCCCGAAATGTTAAGAAAATAAAAAAATTATTTTAATGGTCTATGATAGTCGCTCTAAAAGTCTTAAATTGCATTTTAAATATTTAAAAATGTACAACCTATACAGTGGCGTGCTCAGGAATTGTAAATTGGGGGACACCATTTCTTTTTAAAATAATCAAAAGATAGCGGATATGTGGAAGTCGCTCTGCTGTACAACAGTAGGCTACAATATTAGATGACTGTAAATTTAAATTCAATGATATATATCATGTGTGCAAAAACGGTTCTGAGCAGAGACGGTTT
>NC_042493.1:102564168-102566188 GCF_005508785.2 Acyrthosiphon pisum
AATTAAAACCTTTAAATATTATAAAAAAAATTGTGCATATGTATTTTTAATATTTTTAAACTGCTATCGTTAAAAATATAATAGGAGCCGTGTATTATAATCAGGGGCGTTATTTGGGAGGGTGCAGGGTGTACATTTGCACCAACTTTTTTTTAAAACGCCTTCTTTGGCCTGCCAACAATAAATATAAGCGCCAATATATACCTAAGTGTTTTATTGTATATATATTTTATATTTTTTCAGTATTAAAAAAAAAATATGTATTGTACTAATATTAAATTTCCAAGAATGTTTGATGTGGTTTTGTGGTCCCACAGTATTGTAACGTGCCTACAACTGCACAACTACTGATAGAAGTATTGAAATGAAATACGAGAATGATTTGTAATACTTGCATTTATTAACACTTGAATATAATAATTATTAAATCAAAAAATGTCCTAAGTCCAATTAATTTATAATGAAACTGTAGGTCAGCGAGATGTGACTAAGTATTTAGCTAGACTGTTCTTCTTGGGGCTCGTTGTTCGTCTGATGGACGCTTGTCCAGCAGCTCTCCACGGTGGGTATCTGTCCCTGTCCCTACTATTAATTCAGATGACCATACATGGTCATCTTGCGGTTAGGCCTAGCGTGGGATTGTCACACGCTTGCACACGCCGGATGTCTAACATATATTTATTGTTGTTGCAATGTTTGAGGTGTTATTTAATATAACAACACAAATCCTAGTTTATATTATTTTAGAATTATTTATATACGTAGTCATATATCTATTGCCAAACGCCGCGCTGCTCATGGTCACGCGCTATAGACGCGGTACCATTGATATTATTATTATTACTATGACGGGAGCGAGCGCTCGCGTATTATATTTATATTTACGCGGTGCGTATATTATGTGATTACGTACATTTACAATGTGATTGAGACAAGTAATTACCTAGTAAGATAGTCACAGCTCGCCACAGTATTATAATTGATAAAATTATAGCACGAACATTGTGAAGAAGGGTTCCTATAAAAAAGATTTTTGGTTTTATTATATATTTTGAGTATGCAGGGAGAAAAAATGTGTATGTTAGGTTTGGTTAGGTATTTTATTATAAAGGTGATTTATTCCCATACATTTATTTACGAAGTGTAAATACCACTGTACACTGGTATCCACAATATAAAATAAATACATTAAAAGTATCTACACATAGTTCGTCCAAAATAGCAACGATATTGTGATATTTTCATACTAATATAAGTGACATATAAAATAAATAATACAAATATTCAACAGTTTTTGGACCCCCTTAACCCCCCCCCCCACCCACCAAAAAAAAAAAAAACAAATTTTCTATGTAGCCTGGTAATGATCTGAATAGCCTGCAAACATTTTGGCACCAACAAAAAAAAAGTTGAAATGACGCCCCTTATTATATTTTCATGCTTTTTGACCGAATAAATAAAAATGTATTGTTAATTGTTATATATTATATAAAAAAAAATAAAATATAATAAAATCGCTACATGAGAAATCGAGTAAATATCCAATGATGTTAAAATTTGAACTTCAAACGCTCATAAAAATGTAATTTGACTTTCCGGTAAACATTTTTTTTTTGATTAAGGTAGACAAACTTATGAGGAATCTTGTATTAAATTATCAAATCTTAAATAGTTAGATTTAAAAATAAAATTTTTTATGAATTTCTAACTCAAAATAATTTGCACATTTTCGTGATTTTTTGACTCAACGAATAAAATTAATAATAAATAAAAAATTAATGACTAAACAGCTGTAATAACTACTAAGTGTTTTTCTGTAGGTCAGCAAAAAAAGCCAATAGGAGGGGGGGGATATAACCCCCCGCCCCCTGAGCACGCCACTGTACCTATAAGTATTAAGTCTTTTCAGCTATCTATCTGCGCTAGTATGTATTTAATGTGTAAAATTTGATAAAAGTATTGTAAAAGTTGATCAGTCCCCCCCCCCGAAAAAATTCCTGGCTACGCACTGAAAAAACTT
>NC_042493.1:102567654-102572917 GCF_005508785.2 Acyrthosiphon pisum
CAATATATATATATATTATTTATATTTATGGCCAATTTTATATCGGTTTACGTCGATTAGTAGCTTAATTAAATGTTTTTCTCCAATCGCCGACGACTACAGTACGTCAGTACCAGAATAATAAGCTTATTAAAACAAAATATATATTATGAAATAAGCTTTTGCTTAACGGTTATTATACTTTAACTTTATAATTTATTTAACATTACAAAAATATTTATACTAATTTTTAGTACTACCTTTTTACCAAGAAATTCTCAATATTATCATTATCGTTTATCGTCGACGACGATCGATGACGGTATGGGATATCCATAGGTGCAAATAGCGTTTGAGATTGGGGGAGCGGGCTAAAGCCTTACTTTGATAATATTGAATAAGCTTAAAACAAAATGTAGGAAATGTTTGGGAGGGCTATGGACATTCCTGAGGGGGGGCTTATCTCTAACACCTCTCTCCCTATTTGCACCTATGGGGATATCCAAATATATACCTAGATACCTATATAGTTATAATACCCCTGTAGAGAAAAGTCCATTGTTGTGGTGGTACAATCACTAAAAAAGAACTAACATGACTAACTCAACTAACTAACATCAGAATTTTGATTTTTGAACGAATCATGTTCTGAAAATGCAAATTCTGATAAACAAATTTTCGATTATAACAAATTATATCAGAACTAAATAGAATTTTTTTTTTGTATTTTACGATTAGTTCAAATACTTTTTATAGCATTTGGGTGGTATTTTAAATATTTTATTTTACAAGTATTTTAGTAATTACTTAAATACTTTTTAAAAGTATTTTTTACACCACTGCCTACTATTCTTTATAATCGTAGTCTATAGCAGCGTTACTCAACCTTTTTATAGACTCCGTAGTATTGCGCGTACACACGAGCGAAGAAAAATAGCGAACGTACGTGTTCGCGTGCGATCCATCGCGCGAGCGCGTACAGACGACGGCGACGTTCACGAGCATTCCGAAGTATTCGTCAGCGTTCGCCGAATAGACTCGCATGGCGAACCGTCGGTGTTTCAGTCATGCTCAAAGGATTACCGCGCGCACGAACGGACGAAATCCATTGGAATGCTCACAAGGTCGCGTACGAGCAACAAAATATTATGGCATCGTGTGTACGCGTATGCAGGCTCGTTCACCGATAATCAACAAATGATGTGCGGGGCGGGGGGGGGGGACTCGGCGGCATCGTTGAACACCGTCGGGTAGACCGCGGCGCGTGTGTTTAGTGCGCCGTTCTCGGGATTCGGCGGCGCGCGTTGATGTCGATGGCGACGACCACTTCTACGTGCTACCGCGCGCGCGTGCTTGTCGATTTACGATAATATTATTGTGGTTGTGCCTGCCGGCTGAACGGGAATGGGCGGGACGGTGTCGCGCGAGAGCGAAGCGCAGGTAACGAAGCCAGGCACGAGCAACGCGCGCGCTCCGCGGAGATCAACGACCACTCCGAGGTCGGAATATTATTATTTATAATAAATATTATTATTATTATTTTAGCGTGCCAATGGATATTTTTTTTATTCATTCAAATTCTTTTGTGAACATACAATAAATACCCAGGATTTGGAAAATTTTATTTTTGTTTTGAGTCCACACGACACTTTTGCGTACAGGAATTATTTTAGCAAAATATGTTGCAACAAAATATGAATTTAGTTATTCCTTTTTTTTTTGTTAAATTAATAAAATGTTCACCTGATACACAGACATAAATATAATATGTAACTAATTATACAGCTCGAATAATATATCCATCTGTAATATTTTATATACCTAGTGATAAGGTACGTTAATATTTTTAAATAATTAAACTATGATTATCGGTAATAAAAAAATAATGAAAAATTTCTTTACGCAATAATTCCCTATGGACGCAAATGGATCCAACATTTTCAAAATCCTGAAAATTTCCTTATTTTATTTATACATATGAATTTGGGTCAGTTGACTTATTTTTTACATCTACCCACTAAAAAAAACAAAAGAAATTTCAAGTATTTAAATATTTCTGAATAATTCTAGATGGTTGAAAAAAATGATAATAATTTATAATAAATACATTTTTGTCTACCTAATATAATTTTTGCAACTACATTGAAATATAATAAAAACAATTCCAAATTAAATAACAAAGTTAATAAATTACCTACGAAATTTATGTTTTGTTTCAAAGGTTGCAATACACCTCACAGAGATAATTTTATGTAGGCAATAATTACCTATGGTTGCAAAAAAGAATAAAATTTTCAAAATCCTGGGAATTATCTTTATTTTATGTAGGTATACAAACAAATTTGGGTAAAATTGAGTAATTTTCGCTGGAAAGATGAAAAAAAATAAATCTAAAACATTTAAATACTTTTGAATACCTAATTTTAGATGGTTAAAAAAACTGTAATACATTTATTTTTATCTTTGTAATATCAATTACAGTAAAATAATAGAAGAAAAAAAATTGTATTTCCTCCATAAAAAAAATATATAGGTAGTTTTATTAACCAAGTCCAAGCTGGCTAGACCGCATCATATTTTGTTATAGGTATTACACGAACTATTTGGAGCCACTTTTGACCCCCTCATAACTCAAAAACTTTTCACATAAACATGTCAAATTTGGCTCATATTTTGAGACTTGCGAGATACATATGTGCTTGCAATTTCATAAACACACCTCTAAAAGTTATCTATTATATTCGGGTTAATATATTATAAATCATTATAAAGTTTTATAGTTGAATAAAGTCCACAGCTTCTAATTTATGCAAACTAGTTTTGTCCATTCCACCCCATACAACAATTGCATATGATAAATTGTATTGCGCTAAAGCAAAGTACACCATCCTGAATAAAGGTTAGTAAGTGAATATTTATATTTTATATAATAATCTAGGGCGTGTTTGACTTAATTCTATAAAAAAAAAAAATAGTGTTCAAATTATGTGGAAACAATGTTCGTTGTGTAATGTATATGTTTTATCGTTTTCATATTTGAACATAATTGTATTATTAATTACATGGAAAAATAATAAGATGATATTCGATAACAAGACCAAATACGGTCGACGGTATCCCCAAATAAAAATATAACTCGCAAAACTCTGTGGCTACCTGCAGTGGTGCAAATTACAACCTCCCGACTCTGCACCGCCCTGTAATTCGTTCTGACAGGCGATCTGCGGACAATTGGGGCACATCGGATTTGCGCCCACCGTGCATAAACGAATATAAAATCAAATCTTCTTAATAAGTATTACAATATTTTGGCCGTTGCCCGTTCGGCTCCCGTTTTATAATAAGTTTAATTCCCAAACGGCTTCCGTCGAAAAAGCTTTTACGATCAGGTAAATTCCCAAACACCTCCGGTTTTTTATAACGCGAATTCGGCCACTAAAATATTGCTAATTAGCCATCAACACACACGCTATATATTAGAAATAGATAATATACGTGTTCGAACTCGCCGCCGTTTTTATTACGCTGTGTGGCAACTTGTCTGCGAGGCGCTGCCACGCTACCTGGGAGACCCGTGGCCACCGGCGACACTAGGGTGTTGGCCAGTTGCACCCCACGGCTGTTATTGGGATTTTAAAAATATACCAGTTGCCCTCAACCAAATGTACCAGTTGCCCTCAACGAAATATACCGGTTGCCCTCAACGAAATATACCAGTTGCCCTCGCACGATTACAGTATATAGCCCGTATAATAGGGGAGGTAAATATACAAATAATAAACAAAATTATTTATAAAAATAAAGTAAAATAGGTAGTATAAAATGATAGAAAATTATTGTATTTTGTAATAATTACTAATAAAATAATATGAAGACAATAGTCAATAAAATAATAAATATTTTAATTATGTGACATACAAATAATATATATTATATATATATATTATATATTATACAATAATGTTATAATTTGACAAAAAAAAAAAAGTATACATGATAAAAAAAAAATTCATAATAAATAATAAAATTATAATGATAAGTAGCATATTCAATGTGATAATTTGTCAACAAAAAAATAGTATAAAATGATAGAAAAAAAATTCATATTATGCTTGTAATAATTACTAACAAAATAATATTAATACAATTAAAGTCAATAAAATAATAAATAATAACCTCAATATTTTCAATTAGTGCCAAATTATCCAAGTTTTTAACTAAGTCCCTCAGCCGATACTGAAATATAGCAACCGTTCGTACATTACAACTCTGACCAACTAGTTAACATAGAAACACGAAAAACCCTAGATAATTAATTTTTAACATTATAATATAATATACAATATACGATTACTATAAATATACCCACTAAAAATTATGTATTAGTTAAGTATTAATAATATTATTATGACGAAGAGTCTATAGTCCATAGGTATATTAAATGTATTATTTTATTTTTCTTAAACCACAATACATTTAATACTGTTTTTTATTCATTATTATTTTTATTGTGTATCCAACAGACAACATTTGTTTTTTTTATAAAAGTCTGTTTTTGATTTTAATATAATATAGTATAATATACATTATATAATTTAATTAGTTTTCCCAGTATGAATATTATTTTATTTCTAGCATTTTATTTTTAAATAAAAAAAGTTGATATTTAAAATTATATATGAATTAGTATTTGAGTTTGTTTTACCTACCAGCTCTATATCAAGTATTTTAATCATATTTAATATTATACCTACCTAATCTTATATTATTATTTATAGTGATAGGTTTAAGTGTATAACTAAATAGCTACAAAAAAACAGGTATTAACTACCTATTAATTATCTATCTTACCTTTAAGTATGTGTCTTTAAAGGCAGAATAAATTGCATCACATGTTTCATGAATAATTGTACTGAGTGATGGTTTTGATATTATAGTTGAATACTGTAGATCAGTAGGTATTGCTTCAGCCAGTTGCTAAAAACCTTAAAGTTGCTGTAAGTCTTTCATGAGGGCTTATGCATTTTCTCATAACTTTATTTTGTTTTCGAATGGTATTGACAACTAATGACAGTAGTAAACTGTATGTCTCTTCGTCCATACAAAGAAAGTTACTAAAGTCATCTAGTTCTCCAGATAATTCACCAATTAAATTTACGTGCGAAAATTATTGTCTTTTTAACAATCAATTCATCGACCACTTCTTTTTATTTATTTTTTTAAGTATTAATTGTTTTTTTTTAATCCCACACACTGCGAGAATAGAGAGCTCCTGTTCGATAAT
>NC_042493.1:102572967-102583657 GCF_005508785.2 Acyrthosiphon pisum
GCGGGGGATTATAATTAATTTACGTCAGTTTCCAGTGTAACTTAACATACTCCTTAATAATATAATAAGAAATAATATTATTTATACTATTTTAATTATAATATAAAAAAAATGTGAGCAAGAAGATACCTACACTATGTGTCGTGTGGGATACTATTTATTTCTATCTTACACTTAGTAATACAGTAGGTTGAATTAATTTTTGTCAAAAACATTGCATTTGAGAGTATGTATTGTTGTGTATCTAAAACGTAATAATATACTTAAAAAGTTGAGTTTCAATTGTTTAAAGTACCCACAAAGAATGTTTTTAAATTACAAAAATACCCAAAATTGTTTTTCTTCGTTTAAATACTTAATTCCGTTCAAATTTGAACATAAAATATCCATAAAAAAACTGTTCTTATATTAAATATTTTTTCGTTCTTGAAATCTTGATAGATATAATCCTCGATATAATCTTTAAGTCATATTATAACAAAATGTAATTATATTAATATATTTTATATTTACACCTACCTTATAGTTTAGTATAACCTACTGGTATTAACTATTCATCACTTACTTTATTTATTTATATTTTTTAAGGAACATGGGAAGAAAAAAATCAAACCCTGTTGGTCAATTGTTTTTCAAATACGACCGTGAAAAAAATATATCTACTGATAAAGTAGAATGTTGCCATAGGTCAGTTTTGAAAGGAAATCATACTAATAACCTTGTGACACATATCCGAAGTTATCACCCTCATGAATACACAATATTGATTGAATCAAAAAATAAACCTGACGTAGTGAAACAAATTGATGATTCTCAACCAAATACGTCTGCAATATTTTCTTTAAAGGTAAACGTTTTCATTAAAATTTGGTAATATTGATGCTACTGAAATCAAACTAAGGGTTTGAAGTAAATTTAATTTTAATTGATTGTTATGAGATTTACTCTAGTTAATTTCCTCTATAGCCTAATACATAGTATGGTAGTATATATAGTAGGTTCCTACCTAATACTTAGTTAAATTATCATTGCAATAATAAAATATTAATGTACCCACTTATGATATGTAGAAACGAGGTCCATTAGATGGTATGATTGAAATTTCTAAGAAAAATCTTTATGTGAACATTGACAAGCCTAAGTTATTGAACGCATGTACCGAACTTGTAACTTTAAATGGTCGACCATTATCAATATTCCATGACTCTGGTTTGAAAAAAAATTTGGATCCCCTGACTTTAGCTATTGGTGAAGGTTTGTAATTATACAAAAACTTCAATAATAAATCTAACGGTTTTATACATTTATAAGTTATAATTATTATTATAACTTATTATTTCTTAACTTTTCATTAGGCTTTACCATAAATTCACACAATATTGAAAAGCAAATATTTTCTACTTCAATTACAATAATGAACCAGATTAAAGATGATGTTAAAAGCAAACTTATAAGTTTAAAAATTGAATATGTCAAACGCCACAGTCGGTCCATTATGGGTGTTAATATACAGTATATCAAAAACAATAAAGTTTGTTTGGCGAATTTAATTAGCTTAATTTGTCCTCTAAACGATACTATATAAATTGGTTGCAAAAAGTTGCAGTGAATACATAACACCAAAAAAAAAAAGCGGGTAAGTGGATGTCGCTCTGCTGTACCTACAGTAGGTTACAAGTGAATCATTGTATAATTTATCAGTCTGGATATTTTATATTGCTATTATTTATTATATCATCTAAGTTGAAAATTTCAATAAAAAAAAAATTATATAAAAAATTATAAAAAATTATAATATTATAATTTTTTATTATTAGTTTCTGTGGTGATAAACAAAGCGTTAGAAATTAAAATCCCATTTTCATCGGTTTTTCGTAATGGTTTGGTGTTTTTTCCTGTGGCATTAAATAATTATTGATAAAATCGAAAAATGACCTTTTAAAGAGATACCATCTTGATCCAATTTTCTAAAAGATAAGGTACTATAATAATATGTTGAAATTGAAACACTATTTCTAGTAAACATTTTGTATTATACAGGACATAAAAAAAAATAACAATAAACATACCAATGTAAAACCACTAGCTTCCTCACTCCACTCAGAATTTAATATAGGTACTTTAATCCAGACATAATAATTTATTTTTATTGTTTATTGTATTTTTAGCTATATATTTATTACGTTGTATGAGATAATACATTATTACCTACTCAAATACGAAATAATTCAAAAATCGAAAAAAAATAAATCAATACTGTCAGAATTTAAATTTTGGTTTAAGGACTTTAATTGTTATGAATGCACAATGCAAAACTCAGTTTGAAAATGAATTAAGCCCGATTCACACTGTTACGGCACGGCACGGACCGTCACAGCACGTAACGGCACGACAAATCGTCCAACTATTCACACTTAACAGGCATCGTCCGTCATCTACCGTCAAAATATTATGTAGTCACTCATTACAAACCACTAGCGTAGCCGAGTAGGTACTTAAATATTGGTTTACGCAGCTAGGTAGTCGTTCTGTGCAGTTCTGCAGTCCAAAAATAAAATAATTATTGTATAATTGAATAATTCTGTCCGGCTAAAAATCCTTTTTAAGACATTGCGTGAAAGTTTGAATTCAAATACAGTTAAAAATGTGTCTAATACAAATGTAGTGGTATGTCGGTGCAATACAATTTATAAATAACTTAATAATCATATTTATGAGTAATATTGACTTTGGAGTGCGAGCATCAAAATACAATAGGTATTAGATAATAGTATACCTAAATTCCCACGTATTATAATACGCTTAATGATTGTTGAATTTCATAATAAATTATTATTTCAGTGCTCTTTCAGCTATAATATGGTTATGACGAGCTTTGGAAATTTACCTTTTTCCTTTCCATCCAAAAAAATGTGTATTTTCCAATTCAAATATGCGTCTTGTCTAAAAATATAAAATGGTAAATAGGTGCTAGGTGGTAGGTGAGTTACATCCGTGGTGTTCTATGAAACAATTTGGCGATCCTAGATACCGTAATAACATGGATATTTGGGAGGATTCGGAGGCGGCAGAGGCGTGACAAGAAATAATAATGTTACGCGTGGGTATTATGCGACATAATGCGAGAAGGTAATTTATGTCACGCTCTTTCGTTACCTACGTTATTTTATGTTATTTTACGTTACTATTAAATTTTTTTATTCATATAATATTTTTTTTGTAATCTTAACTAATTATAAAATATATTATGTACAGTGTGTAAAAAGTCAGACATTTTTATTTTTCTCATAGGAGATGATAACGAATAAAATTAAGTTGTGATATTTCAAAAAATACCAGGTGAAAAGTTTGATATTTATGTGATTGGTCGAATAGCAGTGGTATTAAATCTGGAAGCATATCCCTTACACAGTACTAAGTGTGTACTAATGTAGTAATGTACTATAGGCATGTAGCCAGGATTTTATTTTGGGGGGGTCGAAATCAATGTTAGTACAATTTTTATGCTTAATTCATATATAAAACCTTTTTTTTTTTTTAGCTGACAAATTAAAACCAAGTTACAAGTTACAATACAATATAAAATACAATCTATTATTATTTAAAATTTTCAACTGATGTAGTGAGGTCTATAATATTAATTTTCTGTTTTTTTTGAGCTGTTACATCCAACACTTTGTCAGTAGAGATAGACACTTCCCGATGTAGTGACAGAAGAGCAAGTCCCGTTAAACGCTAATTTCCAGTTTTGTTACGAAGCAATGTTTTTAAGTGTTTTAGTGTTGAAAATGAGCGTTCAACTGCTGTTGTCGAAATTGGTAGTGTTGCTAAGATTTTCAATAAAATATGTATGTTTGGGTAAAACAATGCATCACATGCATCCAAAATATCCGTCATTTCAATGGTTATTTTTTCTACATTTACCCATTTTTCACACCATAATAAAAATTCAGAACAAACCACTTTTTCAGATGTACGATATTCGTAAAATATGTTTAAATTTACCAATTTTCAGAATTTTACCGGTAAATTTACCGATTTTTCACATATCTACCCATAGATAATAATATTCGACCGTTCTATAGTGGTTTATTTTTGTACCACAACACAAAAACATTTTTTTGAATAACACGTATTTTATTTTAATTTAAATCATAAGGATAATGATTTTATGTGCCGGTGCACAAAAATTTCGGGGGGGGGGGGGCAGACCCCATTGACCCCCCCCTGGATACGTACCTGATGTAGTATAATATTTAATACATTATATAAATTATAATCAATGCAACTCTTGACGTGGAAATAAAAGTCAAATCTTCGCGTCTCCGGGTCGGGTTATGTTGACACTCTTTTGGATATTTAGATATTATATTAGTGTTTAAAATACCAAATTAATAATGTAAAATTTAAAAAATAATTTCTAATAATAAGTGAGAATGTACTTATCATCGTCTGCTTTATTCTTCATATACTAATCCCATTGAGCAGTCTTGTAAAGTACTTGAGTAATACTTGTTAAGTACTTAAATACATATTCAAATTACATTTGAAAAAAGTACTTGGGCACATTATTTGAATACTTTTTGGAAAGTATCTGTATTTTCAAATCAAATATTATTTTTAAATACTTTTTCGTCTTTACTTTATTTTCAGGGACGCTAAATTGAAATAAAATAATACAAATTTGAAATTGTTCAACATTTTTATTTATAGATCGTTGATCGTTGTATTTTGGTATATTGTAATATTTTTAGTGGCATATACTAGGTATCACATGTTACTAGGTAAAACACATTTCAAAAAAAAAAGAAAAAACTATTTGAAAGTATCTAATACTTTTTAAACGTATTTGTATTTGAATTTAAATATTTTTTTTCCAAGTAATATCATACGTATTTTAAATACATTTGAAAATAAGTAAGTATCTGTATCTGTACTTGAATATTTTTTAAAAGTTTCTTTTACAAGACTACCATTGGCGGCATTGATTTTATTTTTAGCTAGATCACGACTGAATGAGTGTGTTAATTCCATGTTTCAATAATATTATGTTTATTAGCTTATGATTATATCTAAAGTCACGCTATTTTAATTTTGGCCATTATTGTACACGATTTATTTATTTTTAGTTTAAAGGACTATTCAACTAAAAAAAAACAATTTTTTTTTAATTGTGTGCAAATATAGTGCTTTAATAAAGAATAATTTTGGTGATCCAAAAAATGTTGTCAGACAATTGTTTCCGTGTTTAAATAGAAGTCGCGTTTTACGCGTGACGTCATAAAATCACACCGTCCGACGGACCGTATCCAATATACATGCATGGAATTTATTTCGCGGTATTTAAATAATTATAGAGAAAAATTGATTAAAGGTACAAGTTATTAATGTACATTTATAAAAAGGTTATACATTTCTTTAAATGGTCATATTTATTTTATTGCGTTAAAATTTGTTTCAGGGTATACAGTTTATAGGAAAGGCAAAAAATAAAAATTTTAAATATAGGTAAAATATAAATAGGTTATTATACATAGGTACCTATATTTAATAATATTATAATCCGTTGTTTATTGTATTAACAAATGTGTTATTATATATTTATAATATAAAAACTAAAATAAATGTGTAAAAAAAACTTAAAATAAAATATATCAATTCAAACAAAAATACATAATACATATATTATACGTAATTGAATTATTATAATTATCATTAGTTATATAATATATAATATATTATATATTTAGGTAAATCTTGAATATTATCTTTTTGATTTTAATTCTTCATACGGAAGGCGAGGTGTTCGATAAATATTTTTTGGGATGTCGGAATCACATACTTTTTGTACATCAAACGGTTGTGGTGAAATATCTTTTTCAGCTTATTCGATAATTGTTGACATTAGATCACGTTTCCAGTTATTATGAGTTTTATTATAAGAATTTTTAACTGTAAATCGTTCTAGTGGCTTAGAAAATACAACTTTTTCTCCTATTAATGTTTTTTCAGTATTATTGTTATGGTTCAGTATTGCTAATATAGATCGTACGAACATACCATTGAATTGTAAATGGATACGTTTAGGTATATATTTGAGCCTCACGTTGTGATAGGATTCCAATTTTCCGGTGTGCATAAAATGTTTCGCTTGTCTCAAATCTTTAATGAAGTTCTTCGCAGTTAGAATTTTTTTTTAAAGCATCATAAGAACTAGTTTCCATATGTATCCAAAGCTTATTTTTTACTTGTTTTTCATGTTCACATTGTTTTGTTATACCGTTTTCGTCTGTCCATTCATGGATATTAGCAATATGATATAAAATAGAAAGAAATTGATCTACTAATAAATCAGCATTTTCTTCGCACGTACTTGCTGACCACCTTAAGTGATTGTTAATACTTGATTTCCATAAATATACATCGGGATATTTTTTCTCTAATGTCTTCATACTTTTCATTAGACTTTTTGACAGGTGTCATATGTCAAACTCATGACTTATTTCGGGGTGCTGGGTCCGGAAAAAATATCGAATACCTCTATGACGATCAGATAAGAACAGTTGAATCTTACAATCATATTCTACAATTAATTTTTGTATCAACATTTCCGGTAAAGCACGATTGAGCATAGACCTTTTTAGAAAAACGATTGAGCATAGAATATTTTATGCGATGTTGCCAAATTCACGTTGCAAAATTTTTCAATTTATTATTTTCATTTTTCACGTATTATTACACCAATTATTATGATATCTGCCGCGAGCCGTGAGCCGAGCCCCTCACCTTTATCGACAATGGTATCGATTAATAAATTAGTTCCGGACTTCTATTGAGACTATTATTGGCTCATAAATATTTTGATTTAATTATTTTCATAAGCCATAACTATTATTATTATTATTTTATTATCAGCAAAAAGATCTATATACCTACTATATAATAATGTGACTATACTATTGAGACTATTATTGATTTGTAAATATTTTGAATAATGTGACTAGGTATATTACATATTGACTATGAAAACATGATTTTTTTTGCCATGCTATATTTTGAATCATTATAATTATATAAATAAATATATTTGTATAATACAGTTCAAAATTGAAAATGGCAACGTTGCAGAGTTTTTTATGCTCAATCGTGTTGGTTTTCTTTTGTATTTCAATTTCCTTTTATACGCCGACAATTTATGCTCAATCGTGTCGCAAAAAAGGTGTTTTATGCTCAATCGTGTCTCAGCCAATATTTCGCATGCGGCTCTTTCGAGGTCATCCGTAACCATCCCTTTTTGGACTAATTGAAAATCAATTATTTTAGAACTATTTAAATCCATGACCGAATAAAATGCAATATTTTGCGCAAAAACCTGGCGAATCGTATTGGCCATCACCAGGAAGCCAGATGTTGGGTAATGTTTTTAAATTATTTAAATTATCTTGATTGTGATAAGTCCAAATATTGTAAACCACAGCTCCAATATATTTTTTTACAGTGGCGTAGCCAGGGTTATAAAATGAGGGGTGTTTTAAGTACAGATTAAAACCAAGTTTTTACAGTTTTCGTATATAAATAAATTTACTATTTAGGGTTCAGGACTTGACTTGTTGCACTAAAAATGATCGAAATAATAATATGTAAAAAATAAAAAAAAAAAAATAATATGTGCTATGCAGCAACATTTATATTATTTTTGAAAAAATCATAAAACATATTGCAATTTAAGTAATAAAAAACTAAAAAATAAGTAGGTATATAAACCTGATAAATAAATAAATAAATAAATAAATATAACAACTTAATTTTTAAAAATACTGGCATACAATACTAGGTTAATAAATAAGTAATAACAAATAATGTGGTATGCGAACGCCGTGTACCTATCTACTGATGTTCATTTCTTCGTACAATCTACAATCTAGATGTAAATTATAGTTTAAACACAGTTTTGTCACAAAGAGTCTTATGAAATCTTACATATGCAAACATGGAGCCAACTGTAGCCAAGCTCCACCAACAACTTTAAAAGCCCTCCGCCCTTTTTACTTAAAAATGTATTTAAAATTGTGTTTATTTTATACTATAGGGAATAGAGTTGTTATTCCAATCATGTGTGGTCACACAAATTCGTGAACGTTATCCTAAAGAACAAGGATTATATATTGGTTTTCAAAACCCGTGATTCGTGTAATCTATTTCATATAATAATAAGTTAAACATTATAATTCATAATAAAGTACATAAAATATGTAAGTTGTTAGTTTTATAGTTGTTTAAAACCTACTATTACACTTCTATTCAATTTTGAGGTTTTTTTTACACAAAATCAGTTCTTTTATTATTAATTATAAAAACACATTTGTTAATACATTAATTAACGGATTATAATATTATTAAATATAATTATGTATAATAACCTAATTATGTTTGATATTTTATATATTTTTATTTTTTGTCTTTCCTATAAACTACCCTGAAACAAATTTCAACACAATAAAAATAATAATATGACCATCTAAAGAAGTATATAACCTTTTTATAAATGCACTTTAATAACTTGTACCTTTAATCAATTTTTCTCTATAATTATTTTAATCGCGCGAAATAAATTCCGAGCGTGTATATTAGATACGGCCCGTCGGACGGTGTGATTTTATGACGTCACGCGTAAAACGAGACTTATATTTAAACACGGGACCAATTGTCCGACAACATTTTTAAGACCACCAAAATTATTCTTTTTCAAAGCCCTATACATTAAAACAATAAAAAAATAATAGTTTTTTTTTAGTTGTAGTCCTTTAAGAAAAAAAAAGTATTATATAAATTAAGTTTGGTTGAGACCTACCTTAAGCATTGCTTCAGTGGCGTAGATATGATTTCTGAAAGGGGGAGGATCAAAAAAAAAAAATACGACAGCTAAATGGGAGGTGAAAATTGGAAAATCTTCACCCTCTCAAAACTTTTTTCTAAGGTACCTAGTAAAATATTTAACATAAGGAACAATGAATATGATTTGAATTGATTCAAAATTCACATTAAACCAGGGATGGAAAACGTTTTTAATTTTTTCGTTTTTGTTTATGTTTATTGATTTAAAAATATGGTTTTTGTTTAACGTTTTTAAACGTTTTTGATTTCCGTTTTTAAAAACGTTATTTTCCTATTGTTTCCAAATAACGTTTTTGATAATGTATATTTTTTTATATTATATTCTTATAACTTATAACTTTTAACTTTTAAGTTATAATAGTAGCGCGCAATATAGAAATGCACTTAGTGTTAAAAATTAAAATTAATTATTCTTAATATTTAAATTTTAAATCAAAATTATAATTTTTATAAAAATTAAGAAATTCAAAATTTCTGATTTGAAATTAAAATGTTTTTAAAGTTAAAGATTAAAAAGTAAAGACAAGTGTAATTTTTAAAAACATTTTTTTTTCGTGGTATAAATAATTTAATAATTTATAATAAATATTATAATTTATTTTCGTTTTCGTTTTTGATTTCGTTATTATTTTTTGGGTTTTTGTAAGCAAAAACAAAAAATAAATCTAATGGTGGGAATCTGACCCCCACGCCCCCCCCTTGTCTACACCACTGCATTGCTTTAGTTATAATCACAATTCTTTTATTTTTTAAACTATTAAAATTAACTTAAGGGGATGCTACCCATACAATTGTTGTGCCCACCTTACACACTTACGACACGGCAAATATTCGTTCACTAGTTTCAATAGTGTGCCGTAAGTTTTGATATTAGAGTGATTTTACCTATTATCAGTTTTTTAAATAATAATATTATCTGTTGTGCTCAAGCGTTGGCTTTCATTCGATATTTTAATTTTCAAGCGAGATATGAGCATTTTTAATTTTTTGATATATCACATACCCATATTATCTTGCTTGAAAATGAAAATTTTAAAAAATCTGCAACGCTCAAACACAGATATATATATAAGCACCTTGGTTCTTACCTAAAAAATTGGTAATAGGTCAATTCACTCTGGTATAAAAACTAACAGCACACTATTGAAACTGGTGATTGACAATATTGTCCATGTCGTGCGTGTGTAAGATGGAGACAACAAATGTTTGGGTAGCGTCCTCTTGAGAATCCAATATGACTACGGCCCTAAACGTTTCATAGCACCAAAGACGAACGACGCGACAGTGCTTATAAGCGTTCAAAGCGCCCACGTCAAACGCACCATATGTGTCGTGGTCTGTGGAGGCGGAAACGGACGGTGGTGTCAGATTTTAGGATTGGTGGCGCGGACGCGCGTCCCTAACCACGGCAATCACCTCCACAGTCAATGTTTTGTTTGTCAACTTGACCTTTTATTGTATCTATGAAAGCGGGGCCTGTCCAATTGTGGTGAGAGCGCGGGGCCCGGGCGTGGGCCCCGCTCGCCCTGCCCTAGGGACGGCCCTGGTTGTGGAGGCGGAAACGGACGGTGGTGTCAGATTTTAGGATTGGTGGGCGCGGACGCGCGTCCCTAACCACGGCAATCACCTCCACAGTCAATGTTTTGGCCGTGGTTTTGCCATGAATTCGTCGTCAGCTTGTTATCATATTTATGGAATATTGATTATTGATAAGCGACTCCTCGTTTGGTGTTTTTGTTTGATTTTTGGAGTCTGGTGTCTGATCGACTATATTATTGAGTAGTCGTTTACGATT
>NC_042493.1:102584173-102592671 GCF_005508785.2 Acyrthosiphon pisum
AATTCGCAATAAATTACAACAGAGGAACGACTCTGATACATTAAGATTTCTATGTAGAGACTGGTCGATCTTATAGTGGTATTAAATTCAGTGAAGGAACTGCAACATAAATTAAAGGTTTGTAGCGTGCTGTGATACACGTCATATTACAATATAAGTATTTACATATTACATAGCAATTTATAATAATCTATAAATTTAGAATGTTTGAAGTATTTATAAAATTAATTTTAAGTTAGCTTTATAAAATACCGTCATTAGTCCTAATACTTATGTTTTATTTTTAAATTTATCAACATTTTACCATAGCCAAATCTTAGATCTTTTTATCATGAAAGAATAATCAAAAACAAAAAGTACCTAGGTAATTCTCTATTAAGTTATCTGCTCTCAGTTAATGAGTTACCTTACATACAAAGTGCAACAAATAACATTAGCTGAACGCTTGCACTATGCATTATAATATTTATATTCAATACTATTTTATTCAATTTTCATTCACATACTGAGCAGGCATAAGCACCTAAGTAAAAAGTGGCCAAATTTATAAGGTGTATTTAGAGTACCATAGATGATTTTATTTGAGGCGTTGATAACTGATGAATAAACTTACTCACTCATTCTTGCATTGCTTTATACAAGTTTTTTATTTATATTAATTTTTCTAGTCAGTTTTTTGTTATGAAAAATGAAAACTCTGAGGTATTTGACAGAATAGTTCTTATTACTCCATTCAATAGTTTGGGTTTCTATATGAATAATTAGAGGATCATTGTATTGTTTTAGGATAAAGAGTTTTGCTGCACTTTAAGATTCAGTTTAAGTAATTGAACCAGGAAATTTCAAAATATTTATAATCACATATTAAATATGATCCTATAATTTTAATTTCACTATTTTTTTAGAAACCAAAAAATACAATCTACAATTTCAAGAATTAATAAAATTTGGGAAGAATGATGTGTACGTGATGATATAGCTATTTAGCTGATTTAACTGGCTTATTAGCTATACTAATTCAGAAATTAAATTTAGCTGATCCAGTACTAGTTTTTCAAGTAAGGATTGTTTCAAAATGTTCTATAGTAATAATTTTACAAATTCATGAACATTGTGCTGGTAAAAAAAATATTAAAAACATTCTATGTAGGTAAGTAGCTATATAGTAGCTACACCTATATATTTAACAAATTTACAACATTACCATTTGCCTATATATATATATTATATCATATTAGACACTGGTTTAGTTGACGCCTGCTAAGAAAATATTCTTCCGCCTCAGGTATATCTCAATTATATTTTTGATATTCTAATAATTTATTATTACATTTATAATTAGTTATATTATCGAGTTACTTTTTTCCTAAAATCAAAGATATAAAATTAATTCAATATTGTAAAGATTAATTTTATAAAAAAAGAAATTATGACAATCGTAAATATCAAATTTTATTTATAAAATACATGGTTATAAATTATAATAATATTATAGATATAATAATTATATATTATTGAATATTCACAGAATATATTAGAGATAATTTTAACAGAGAAGTTGTAACTACATTATTAAGATGAGAAAAATATAACTATTTACTCAGTATCATACTGGTTATTAATAGGGCTCGGATTTTATAGCACTATAAATAACTGAAATATTTGCTTTAATATGACCTAAGAAATCTTAAAATAAGCGCTATAATATGCCCTAAAGAAATGAAAAAAAGCAAAAATGGAAATTTATACTATTCACAAATTAAAAAAAGACTTATATTTATGAATTAATACATTTATAATTCATAAAAAACAAGTTTACTTTTTTTTTTAATTACTTGAATTAAGATATAGCAACAATTGTTAACTGTTTGATAGACCAATTAGCCAGACTACTTAAAAATAGATTTTTATTAGAATGAAATGTGGAGATTTTTCCTATTGATTAATTATTGATTAAAATATTATTTTTCATATCACATAATATTATAAATTAGATTTTTGAAAATATCATATAAAACGTTTGATAGGTATAATATGAAAATTAGCAAAAGATAGAACCAAAATTTGAAAAATAGCACTAAAAACCTAAAATCCGAGCCCTGGTTATTAGTTACTTAGTATCATATTTTTCTACATTTAAAGAAATACTTCTGAATTGAATAATATTCGATATTATATATATTTAGGTAAATAATTATATTCTAATAATGAATTTGGTTATTACATTATAACTATGTACATTTTAAAAATGTGAATTAAGAATTTTTAAAGTTATTAAAATGTGTTTATTAGTTAATAATTGTGTTAAATATATATTGTTCTTAGATACATGTATTAACGATTATTGTGTTAAACTGGAACAGATTATAGACTTGAAAATGACAAATTTAAAAGAAGCAAATCTACTTCTTACTAATATTGAAGCTATACAGAACATATTAAAAGGTAATATGGTTGTACTATGACATTTTGCTTTGGCTTGGTGCAGAGACACATGATATTTTTTTATTGTTGTCTACAGCGGTTTAGAATTTATAAGGTTATAAGAAATTTAATATTTAGTTTTTCAAAAAAAAATATGTTCCTCTAATATACTTATTAGTTTATTTGTTTTGAGACTAGCTCTTCTTGGGTAAGCCTCAAATGTATACTATTTAGCAATGTTTAAAATTATAATCATGATATTGTGTTATTACAAATTTTATAATACAAGAATTATACTACTATTTAATTATTGTCCTGTTGTATTAAAAATTTATAAATATCCATTGTGAAAATGTTTATAAATTAGTGTTGTTGTAGATCGAACATGGTATCAAGAGTTCTTGAATAAATTAAATGATCGAACGTCAAAAATTGAAAGTTACATAAAATGCCTTAGACAAGAAACTATTGATCGGGCGCAACTAATAAATGTTTTAGAAGTTGCTACATCTTATTATGAAGAACAAAATAGCAAATTTCAAACTGTTTCTCAAGTAAAAACAATATATTTGTTTATATGATATAACAGAAAACTAATTTAAGAAACAATTTCAGGTATATTTCAACTACACCAAAAGCGTAGAACTTCTAAAGAGTAAATTGCAATCATTGGTTAGCTCTATGCCAACCGATAGTTCAATGCATTCTACTGATATTAATGCTACATCCCCTGTGACATCTTCTGTGCCTATTGAAGATTTGAACATACATAATATCAATTATGATACAGTATTAAACTCTGATAAATATAATATGATGAATTCTTCAATGGACAATAGCATTAATGATACCGATATTTATGTGCCCACTACAGTTATCAATAATGGTAAGTCATATTTTACTCTCGACACGTATACTACTGTTAAAGGCGTGACATATTAGTATATTACAATTTAACTGTTAAATTTATTTTAGATTCAGAGCTGAGCGATAAATGTATTAATTTTACAGTGATGTGTGTTTTGTTTTTTAATTTTTTATTTGTCTGTGTACACAATAAGTAGTTGAAATAATGATTCAATTTCAACTTCAACTTCAGTATCTTGTTTGATGGGATAGTGAATCTAGTTGGTGCATTGGTGGAGGTCAAAATCAAAAATTCCCAGTAGCTTTCAAAAGTTCTGATAAAAACAAAAATAATTTTTTGGAAAAACGGGAATTTTTACACAAAATTGATTTTGGTTTTTGGTGTAACTCTAAAACAAATTTAAATACATACATGACATTTTCAGTGAGTGTTTATATTAGTATTTTCTATACACTATACAATTTTCAAAATATTTTAACTTGTTTTATGCTATTTACGAACATTTACAGTTTCCGAAATGTAAAGTAAATTATATTTTATTTTTTGGGTCAAAAAACTTTAAAATTTAATACATGGCTTCTAATATATTGTTATGATGACAGTTGATTAATACTAAAAATACTGTCACAATTTATTTTTAATAAGCATTTAAAGGTCGAATTTTTTTTAAAGACATAAATATCATGAAAATTTAACTCGCAAATTATTTTGAGTTGGAAATTCATAAAAAAATATTTTTTAAATCTTATATTTGATAATTTAATACATGATTCTTAAAAGTACAGGATACCCGCATGTGTTGTCTCTGTATTACAATTGCGTAACATAGCAAATTGTATGCTCAGCAGAACACGTGTAGCTCCATTAATTTAAAAATTAGAGCGAATTGACCTGTCATAAAATCTAAAGCTAAGATTATTAGCTTGGCAACCTCGTGGGATTTTTAATATTTTTACAACATTGGATATTCAATACAACAATTTCTCATGTAGCGATGTTCTTATATTGTTGTAATTCAAAAATAAATAACCATAGACACTTATTATAATATAAATTCAACTTACCGGCTACCATATTAATAATAAGTAATAACAATATAATTAATAAATATAAAATATAATATCCTAGACTGACAAACCGTCTCCGCTCAGAATCAATTTTTGTAAAATGTAATACTATCCATTACAGTGAATAGTGGCTCACTTATGGCCTACTGTACAGCAGAGTAACATCCACTTCCCCACTTTTTTTTATATATAAAACTAATACATTTTTTTAAAATAATTAGTATAATTCTCATTTATTAACCTAGACATTAGTTCTAATATTAATTTTAATTTGAAATATTATCCAATTTCCGATTTTTTAAAATTATATTATAACTACAATGCGTCATAACTCATAACCATATTAATAAACATTATATAAATTCAATTACTGATAAAAATCATAATGAATTATATGGAATACTTAACGCTTGTTTTTTATTTTTAAATTTTAAATTTACAAGATTAGACATATTATATTACAGTAATGATTATTACTTATTAAACTGTGATCTCGTGGTAGACAATGTAACTGTTTTAGATTTTATACTGTGCATGCCGCTCGTAAAAATGTACCATTTAATAACTGTGCTACTGTAAATTAATTATATATTTTATTATAATAAGTTAATAACCTAACCTGCTCATATTATAATTCATTAACTGTTATGTGAAAAAAATGCAAGTGCATAATATAAGTTAGCTATAACTAAATCTATTTTGAGGTCTCTTCAAATTTGATTATTATTTATAATTTTATGACCCAGTTTCTGTGAGTTTTCAAGCATTAGAAAATCAAGATCATTAATCATTAACTATTCAGTGTTCATAATACGATGCTCTATATTATTTTTTCCTAATCAAATAAACAGTGACGGCTTGTTCTAATTGGGCACATTAGCACCTAAAATGTTCAGATAAATATATTTATTCAAGAATTTATATTAAATTAAAATGTAATATATTATAGTTATTATTTCCATAGTTCTATCAAAATATTTAGTTAGTTTATTCTACAATATTATATATTTTGGTTTGGCAAGTGTTATTAATTACATCTGTGCTCATCATAATGTGCTTAATATAATATTTATTAATGTGTCTTTAATAAAACAAAATACACACTACTGTGTTATTGTTGATTTTTATAATTTATATCATTATTTATATCAACTCTTGTTATTAAATATTAGTTTAGTGGTTCTTTTTTATCTCTGAAGAATGGAATTTTAAACATGAGTTTTATATGATTTTAATAGTATTTTTATAAGTATTTTAATAACAACTGTATTCTATATATTTACCTCCTTAGGATGATACATTTTATATGAATATTTTAAACCTTATGAAATAATTTGATAGTATGTTTTAATTATAGTAACTTTGTAAGATTTATTAAACTGATTGATGAAAATAAAATTTATTAACAATCTAATTAAAAATATATTTATTAATTTAGGTATTATCTGATAGTAAATAATATAAAATATGGAGTAAAATTAATTGTTGACTAGTTGAATAACCTGAAGATTTTCTAAAAGTTAGTAAATTACACTCTATAAAGGGTTACAAATAATTCTAAATCTCTATTATTTTACAAGCCATAGTTGGTTACCATTTATCTAACTTTGTGGGACAAATTATACATGCATACACCATACATAAATACAGTCGGTTCTCAATTAGGTACTTAAATCTCAAGAAAAAATATTCCATGATATTTTACTGAATTTTTTGGTAGATGCTAGGTTTTGAAGATAAAAACAATTATAGGTACTCCTAGAACAATTGGATAAAAATGTTTTAAACAAAACAGGAAAAATATTAATTAATCTTTTCTACGACGTTTATCAGGATCTTGTTATTATGGTTGAGACCTCTTAAATGCATGCTTAACTTGAGTCAACAACTGATCCAAACCAAATGGATCCTCTTCTTTTTGATGTTTTTCAAATTGAACTGGACCAGACCAACCACTAGCTTTAGGATCACAATCTGTGCCGCTAAATTCTTTGTTTGACATTAATCTAAATGAAGACAAAAGTCATAATTATTTAAATCTTTTTATAAAAGATATATACATTACAAGTTATATTATATTTATTGGTATTAGTTAGTTATAAAGTAACAGATTTCTTAATAAAATGTTTATGAGTAACAAAAAAAGGTTTCCCAAGCTATTTAAAATAAAAAATTGTAAAATATTTTAAATGCATAAACCATAAAATACACAAAACTCTCTAACAGCTACCAATTCTTCAGTCTATGAGACTGATAAGAGCACTATTCAATAAATAATAATAATAATAATTAAGTATTCCAACTACAGATCTATAAACTAATGGACAGCGCTTCCCAAACCGCCCTGCTATTGGTTAATCCGGACTACATAACATATAAGCATATGAGAAAGAAAAAACGTGTTTTAGCACACTGTAATGGCCCAAAACCTCTCGATCTCTCTCAAAAATCTCGTCAGGTGATTACTCTTTCTATGCGCTGTCTATTTGCTTGTAGGTCTATGATTCCAACTTTATAATATCGCTCTGCTGTACAGTAGGTTACAAGTGGGTCAATGTATAATGGATTGTATTAAACTTGAATTCAATGATATAATATCATTGTATAAGAAAAACGATTCTGAGCGGAGACGATTTGTCAGTCAGGATATTTTATATTGTTATTATTTATTAAAGCCTCTAAGTTGAATTAATATTATAATAGTATGATTTTTTATTCGTTGCTATTGAGAAAATTGAAAAATGACCTCTCTAAAGTACCAATAAATTTTATTTTTATTTATACAGAACTATTCATATAAGTTTCATATTATGGCTGTGGCCTACGAGCGAAAATGACCACAGAATGCTAATATGCCCACGAGACCAGCGATAGTGTGACAGGCGCTACATCCGAATTTACAGCGCGCAGGAATTATAATCGTGGAATTCGACGAAATGCTGTTATCAACCAGCGTAGTTACCGTTCTTACCTTTTCGTGCAAGATTCGGAGGACTTATTTAGCGGCAAATGGCAAATCAAATAGTGTAATGTGTTGTGGAAATACCATAGATAATATTATAAGAATGGATAGGACATAAAAATTTATCACATGAAAATTTAGTGATACTATTTTAAGGTTATATGGGGCGAATATTGAAGTGATAATTGATAAATAATAATAAATATTAAATAACATAATTTTATTTTGTTAAAATATTATTTTCCAATTTCCATTTTCTAGATACCGGTGGCAAAACAATCAAAATACAAACTGACAAATACCTAAATATAACTGACTATCATGTTTATTCATTATTATTTAATAAAATAGTTTTGCACATAACCTTAAAAAGCCCCATATCGTCTTTCTCTCTTTACGTTTTCTCTTCCCCAAAAAAGCACACGGCCCATATGGAACTAGTATAGGCCATAGATATTAAAGAATGGATAGGCCATTTACGGGAACGAACATGAACATTTTGTTGAGGTTATAGAGGTCTTATCACAAATAGATATATGTATAATTATTGTATATAATTTATGATAAGACCTCTGTCAGAATGAGAAGCAATGATAAAAAACAGTCTTTCTCTCTTCCCCATCAAGGCCCCATGACCCTCTATTTTGTTAATATAGCCATGGCCTATCCATTCTTTAATATCTATGGTATAGGCATGTCCTATCTATTCTTATATTATCTATGGGAAATACAATATCGTGATTCATAATTAAGCAACAATAAACATCGACCGTCGTACCATAGAACAATATAGAAGCGATACTCTGCTTGGTAGCTGATCTCTGGTGGCTTAGTATTGATGTTGTAAATGATTAGCTGGTGGTTTAGGAATGTTGTTACGAACGATTTTTTTTTACAATAAACGGTTAGTTGCTTGTTTACATTTTAATCTTATAACCTATAATATGGCTTAAGCTATACAACAAATATTTGGTTAACCATTAGGTTAACCATGGTGTAAATAATTCTGATTTTTATAGTATGTATAGAATGAAATATTAATTTCCTATAATACTTTTGTAAATTATCAAGGTAGTACCTACCTAAGACAAAATATCTTCAGTATGCTCATGATATAAATGCACTTAAAATGAATGAAGATGGCTGGGCTAGACGCATGGGGGGGGAGGGGGGGTAA
>NC_042493.1:102592721-102604369 GCF_005508785.2 Acyrthosiphon pisum
TTACATTATAAATATATGGTTATTACTTTTAATGGAAAATAATAAGTTTTTCTTATTTTTTTTTTTTTTACTGTAAAATATTGAGGCATTGGCGTTAACAATGGCCGTAGTATATAAATATTTAATAATATTACGCTGAATTTATTTTCCTTTACTCCGCGCACTACGCAGAACAAACAACTGCACCGACTCATGGTAGGATGGAAGGATAACAGATAACTGATAATTAATTTACTTACTAACGCATAGTAGTTTTCAGTGGGGGGGGGGGGGGGTAGGTGTGCCTAAATAGTAAATACTAAATACTTAGGTACACTAAAAATAAAACCCATATTTCCTTAAATCATTGAGAACCACTCACAGTAAATTTGAAAACAAGTTAATATTATGATCATATTCATATCGCTAAATCATTTACCACAAGTCTAAATTATGAACTGAGAGTCTGACACTATTTATGTGCCCCATAAGACAAGACGTGTCTACCCACAGGGTATGCAAGCGCACACCCTGCATACTCCATGCGCACGCCTATGACCGTAAGTACATAAAATTTTGACTGAGTGTTAATTTTGAGCTGTTTACGGACATTTGTAGTTTCCGTTGATTATATTTTTTTTTCTATAAATATCAATAAAATGTCATTTGTTGGTTAAAAGCTTGAAAATTTAATAGCAGGTTCTATTATATTGTTTCAAAGGCAGATGAAAAAAATTAAAAACCCGTAGTCACAATTTTTTTTTATAAGCATCTAAAGTTCAAATATTAACAAATACGTAAAAATGTCGAAAATTTGCAAATTATTTTAGGTTAGAAATTCAAAAATTTTCTTTTTAAATCTAAGATTTAATACAATATTAATAACAATACAATAAAAATAATAAGTAATACGCAATATTCGGAACAAATCTACTTTACCGGGCACCCTTTTTTTTCAACTTTTTTTTTTTTAAAATACATGTTTTTTTATGCTGAATTCAAAACTGTTTGAAAAAATTCCCGCAAACTTACCATTCAAAAGTTATGGCAATTTAAAGTTGCAGTGATTACGCGTGTATGGGAACTCGTCGCTACGCTCCTTGGCGCCGTCGCTGCGCTCCGCAAATCGAAAATATCCCCCGATTTTTTGTGTAAAACCACCTCAGGTGAACCTCGGTTTTCCTCAAAATTATTTCTAAGTACAATTATTGGCGGCGTGGTCACTCGCTCGTCGGTAATCCATTCAAAATCTGTGAAAATTCAAAGTTGCAGTGATTACGCGTGTATCGGCACTCGTCGCTACGCTCCTATCGGTGCCGTCGCTCCGCTCCGCAAATCGAAAATATCCCCGGATTTTTTGTGTAAAACCACCTAAGGTGAACCTCGGTTTTCCTCAATATTATTTCTAAGTAAAAGTATTGCCGGCGTGGTCACTCGCTCGTCGGTAATCCATTCAAAAGTATTGTGAATTTGATAATATCGACAACTTCGAATTGCCATAACTTTTGAACGATATGTTTGCGGGAATTTTTTTAAACAGTTTTGAATTCAGCATAAAAAAACCACGTATTTAAAAAAAAAAAAATTGAAAAAAAGTGGTCCGGCAAAGTAGATTTATACCCAATATTCCTCATAAGTTTGTCTACCTTTTTCAAAAAAAAAAATGTCTACAAGCAAGTCAAATTAAATTTTTATGAGCGTTTGAAATTTATATTTTTACAACATATTTTGATATTCACTTGATTTCTCATATTACGATTTTCTTATTCTGTTGTAATTAAAATAAGAATGACTGTAGATACTTGAAAATTTCACTGAATGTTCATATTAGCATTTTCTATACACGATAAATTTTTTAAAATATTTTGACTCTTTTTGAGCTTTTTACGGACATGGTCAGTTTTTACTCAAGCGAAAATTTAACATAAGGCTCCCGACATAATGTTACAATAGCAGTTGAAAAATATTAAAAATACATAGGCACAATTTTTTTTTATAAGCATTTAAAGATCGAATTTTGACAAAATGTATCAAATTTAAATTTGAGTAATTATTTTGTAGTTAAAAATGTATAAAATGTTCAACTTTTGTATCTAAGATTTGAAAATTTAGAACAAGATTCCACGTAAGTAATTAATTCTGTTACCAAAAATCTAAAAAATACATTTACACAGTTTATTTTTATAGTCATTTTAACATGTATATACAAATTAAAATATAAAAAAACGATTCATTTCTTACTCAAAAGTTTGATATTAAGTCACTTCACTTGCACAGTCCGTAGAGATCTGTAGTTCGCTTCTCTACTCGAGTCTCGAATACTCAAATATTACCAGATATTATAAGCGTATGATAAACTAGTATATTAATAATTAGTTAATTTGTAATTGCTAAGTGTTGTAATTAAAAACAGACCACAGTATAAAATACCCGGACGTATAAATTATTCCACAAAACCTTAATGAGAATGCAAAAAGGGGGTGTAACTGTATGCGGTAGATCTGATACTAAGTTCGAGACACGCGGCATACCAACATAAATGCGTTTTGTCAGTGTGGATATTATATTTATATTGTTATTACCTACTAATTATCAATATGGTAAGCGGTAAGTTGAATTAATATTATACAATTACAACAAAATAACAACTATCGTTATTCTTAGTTATTTAATATCATGTAATTTCCTCCAAATTTAAACAAAAAATAACTACGAAAATAAATTAAGTTTTTATATTTTTGAGATTTCATGGTTACAGAATAACCTATTTACCTACGTGGAACCTTGTTTTAAATTTCAAATTTTTAGCTATGAAAGTAGTATATTTTATACATTTTTAACTACGAAATCATTTTTAAATTTTATAAATGTTGTAAAAAATCGAATTTTAAATGCTTATAAAAATAATTGTGCCTATGTATTTTTAATATTTTTCAACTGTTGTTGAAACAATATATTAGGAGCCTTGTGCCTATTAAAATTGGCAAATTATTTCTAGTTAGAAATTCATAAAAATTGTTCCATACTTCCATCTATATTTAAGATTTGAAGTTTTTAAAATTCCTGTTACGTTTTCCTACATTTATTAAAAAAAAAAAAATAAAGTTTACCGGAATTAATTTTTTGCGTATTTTAAGTTATTCACCCTTAAATTAACAAATTCTCATAAAAAGATTTCCTTATTTTGTTGTTATTCAAAAACTATTAACCGTAGGTACTTGACATTTTTATCAAATATTTATTTTGTCATTTTATATTCATGATAAAATGTCCAACATATTTTAACTCGTTTTGAGTAATTTAAAATTTTTTATTCTATAAATTATAATAAAAACGTATTCGTTGGATCAAAAAGCTTGAAAATGTAATACAAAGTTCCTTATAACTTATAAGTTTATTTAATAGAGTTGAAAAATATTCCTAATAAGAGCCTGAAAATTCCTTGTACGTTTCTCCGTGTTTGGAAAACGATTCAATGAATTTTGCCCATAATTTTTCAAATTTGTGTTAACTCAATCTAAACAATATATTACTTGTAAATTAAAAACACAGTTAATTGATTTTCTTATGTAAAAACAATAAGTCATATATTGAAAGTTCACTTTCATATCAACTTCAAAGATATGACTTATGAGACATTTTTTTTGAACCATACGGAATTTTGTAAGTGTTTTTATGCCTTAACATCCAAACCCTAAATTAACTATACATAATATTTTGTAATAGGGGTGTAGGAGTGCAGGGAAAACGTTGTGACTATACAGTTCACTGTTTTTCTACTTTCTACAATTTCACGTCGCGAAACACCACGTTGTATATGTAATGAACTGCATTGTCACAACTTTTTCACTATAATCGGCGTAGAAGAAAATCGAAGGAGTTTTACTGCCAGACACAACAATTTAATAAAAACTCACGCACTATTGTTAGTTAAATCAATACATTCATCGTTCCGCTCAGTATCTATAAGAACACAATATTATTCCGCGCTGAATATAAAATAAATTAAGATTTTTCACTGACAATACATCGTACCTATAGTCCCATTTATGTGAAATATGACATATTGAAAAAAATGTAACAATTATCAATTAAATTTAGTTACAATTACCTACGTAAGTACGTAACTGGAAGATTGTATATTAGTTCCTATCTCGACACAACACACGATACTTAGCTGTGAACTCGGCTTTAACTATGATTCCCGGGAAAAAATTGTTCTAGGTAGGTATTTGACCGAATTTTGTGGTTAGTAAATAGTGGAATAAAATAATGTTACCATAGTATATTCCTAAAACGGCTATATAACTAATCGAACAATTATTATTACTGCACTTCACCACCACAATCAATTTTGTCAATTTTTGTTTTCTTGGAACATGTAGGTATATTGACGAGTTGTGAATATTAAAAATTAGATATATTTTATGATATTATTATGATTAGAGTAATTCATTTTAGTATGAGGCATTTTAGAATCTACTACAGTAGGTAAAATTCATTTTTGCCAAAAAAAAATTACATTTGAAAATGTAATTTTGTGTATAACATAATATGAACATATACATTATATTATAATAATACACCTTCTTGTTATTTGAAATGTCATTTAGTCCAAAATTCAATAACGTACATTCAATCACTACAACACAGTTAAGCAAACTTCTAATTTCTAATTTTTATATTGAAATAAATTTTTTTTAATGATGGAAATATTAGTTAAAATGATAAGAATTTAGTTTATTTTAGTAAACAATTTAATAATATTATACGTTTCATAAAAATAACTAATTTTTGATTTTCAACATATTTTATTCAAGTATTAGAAAAAATTATAAGTGGTGCTCATGAACATAAAATACCATTTTGAGTTAAATATATTTTGTTTTTAGAATTATGTATTGTAAGTTTCAAAATCACTGTACAAAATTCCAGTAAAATAATTTACATTTTATAATAGTACAAAATAAATTACCTACTTGTAAATGAAAATTATTTAAATTTATTAATAGTGAATAAATAGTTATTCCATACACAATTGAAGTGAAATTAAATTTAAAAACTTAAATTGGAACCATACTACAGTATAAGCCTATTAATATTTCATGCATTTAGTATTGCAATTCTTGTAGGTATCTTACCTATAATAAACAGTCATATTTATTATTTTGTACAATACACATTTTTTGAATACCATTTAGTATGGTGCAAATTATTTTTGAAAATAGTACAATTCTATATTTCTTTTTTTTTAAACAATATTTGAGCTTTGAGCAAGAAAACAAGACAACATACTAAAAATAATGATTTAACTATTAGTATTACTGTTGGTAATTTACAGTTGAATACAATGAAAATAAGACTATAGTCAAAAGGCAGGAGAGTATAACCATTCCCTTTATACAAATTATACAAAATAATATTCAAGTTCTAAATTAAACTTTAATTATCACTTTTCCATAGTTTTATTGTCTTGTCATTTTCTAAGGCTGCTGAAGCAATTATATTTGCTGTTGGATGACACGAAATACACAAAACTACATCTGAAAATCAATAACAAGTTAGATAGTGTTTATTGGTTCTATACTGAATGTTTATTTTACCCTCTCCAACTACAGCAGAGGCTAAGAGGCTTATATGACTTTAACCACTTACTAATAAACTGTTCAGCTTACTCTCTCTTTCATAAGACTAAATTAAAAATACCTTTTTCCCTCTCTTGGTCTCTGTCTTACAAGCACATAACATACCAAATTTACACTCAGGACTATACTTATGCTTTGTAGTTTTAAAGATTAGAGTGAATCAAACCATTATAAAACTTAATAGTAATAACTGGAATTAAAAAGAACTAAAAAATATGGTCTCAACTTGATAGTAGCACAGGCTATTGTAGTAAAATGTTTATTATAGTACATAATGTTAAAACCGATAACTAATACAATAATGCTAAAACTAATTAGTCATACGACGAGTTAAAAATACGAACAAAGTCCAAACAAATACGATACATTTTAAGACTTATTTTGTTTTACGAATTGATAAAAATGCCGAAAACTCGTCAGTCAGTTGTCTGTACACGGCGTGGATGACGTTATGTTGCATGTGTGTTACTTTAATCGTTTGCGGTTTTTGGCAGTATGTCTGTATCGTCACTATACATTGTTTTTTCGCTCATTGTTTCAACTTAGAGAAGAAGACATGTAATATAATAAAATCAGTGAAATATAGCTATTTTTTTTTTAAACGATTAAAAACATTTTTAGTGGCTCTTTAAAACCAGCACAATTTTGTATATTGTAACTTTTTGCTCTTCTGTCAAAAAAGATTGCCAACCCCTGATCTAGAACCTAGATATAATAATATATACTATTGCAAAACTTAAATAGTACCAGGGCAAAAACTATATCTTAGCAAAAAGTTTAATATGAATTTAAAATAAGTTTACCTGTATGAGCTTCTAATTTCTGTACAATTTCTTTAGATTGTAAATTCCAAATATATATCACATTATCTTCAGATCCAGAAACTATCCACTACAATAATATAAACAAACAAAATAAGCATATACTAAATAGTTAATAATTAACATATAACACTTGCCTTTCCACCTGTTACAGAAAAATTTGCGAATATACAAAATTTCTCATTTTTATGGCCAACATAAGTTTTTAGACATTTGCCTTTAGCATAATCCCATAATTTAAGTGTATTATCAAGAGTAGCTGCCAAGATGTACTTTCCATTAGGTGAGAATTTTACGAACGAAACGGGTGGACGATTTTCATCATCAACAAGTGTTTTTAAACATTGACCACTGGCAGTATCCCAAATACGACTAAAGTAAAAACAAGCCATATAAAAGTATAAAATGCATATGAATGAACTAAGGAATTATTTTTTTTTTTAAATTACCATAAACCATCGTAACTACTAGAAACCACAAGGGACCCATCTCTAGTAAATTCAACAGCACTAACTGGATCAGAATGGGCAGGAAGTATTTTCAGACACTTACCACTTTTTACTTCCCAAATTCGTACACTTTCATCAAACTAAATAAATAAACAAATTATATAAAACAATGCATGTTTAAAAATAAATTAAAAATTGTTACTAAATATTTAAAACTTACAGATCCAGAAGCTATCAGAGTTGATTGTGGATTAAAATTACAACAAAAAACATAGTTACTGTGGCCTTTAAGAGTCTTGACACATTTTGACTAAAAAATAAAATTATTATCAAGTGGTTTAATAAATTAAATGTGCATTTTAATTTTTTAAGACTTTTCAATTCTAATGTAATATTCAACAATGAAATAAAATACATATTTTTGTATAGAACAAATTAAAATATAAAGTAAATTATTATTAGATAGTAAATAATATAATAACACCATGCAAGTTCACCCCATTTTTTTTCTTCAATAACGTAGTTATTCAAAATCTGATTTTTTGAATTATTGAATATTAAATTGAATTTAAGACTATATTTTCAAATTCTTGAGATTTTTCATACTACTTAAGGAGTGCCTTGTGGAGATACAAACTTCTATTTATCAAATGAGAACACCCCTGTTCAACTATAAATTATACAGTAGATCACTTTTTCTGAGATTGTTTACGTATCAAAATCAAAATTTGTACTATTCGTTTTTGAGCTATTTAATTTTGTGTTCTAAAGAACCTTTTTATCCTTAGAACACAAAATAAAATAACTCAAAAAAGAATGGTACAAATTTTGATTTTGATACGTAAAAAATTTCATGGTAATAGGATTATATCCCATGGTAATGGGATATACGATATGGGGACTATGATGATTTGAAAATGTATTGTAGTCATTAATATTAATTTATCAATAGTAATTTGTAAAAATTGCCCAAGTATAATAAATACTGGATCCAATTTTACGTCTATCTTATATTTATGTGTATATATTTTAAGAACTGTTATCCTTAAAACAAACATTTTATTAACTAAAAAACTACTGATTCAAATTTTGAATTCGGCACAACAAAATTTTCAAAAAAAAATTAACTAAATAATTTACAGTAAAAAATAAGGTTCTTATTTGAAAAACAGAAAAACAGTTGGTATTCCACAGGACACTGCTAAGTGTTAAAAAAAAAATTAGATAATTTGAAAATACAGTCTTTGAGTATATTTAAAAATTCCAAAAATCAGATCTTGAATAATTTCATTATTGAAGGAAAAACTGGTGGTGAGGGTGCTTGTTGAATGACTAAACAAAAAATTAGTGATTTTTTTTTCAAAAACATTTTATTGCGACACTGAAAAATGAAGTAATTATTGATCTATCCAAATGTGCTTGAGAAGATATTGGTGTTCAATCTTGTAGTTGTTCTATATTATATTTATTTTTAGTTTAGGCATTTTTAAAATATTAAACAATTAATAATTACACTAACTACTATAATAATAGTTGAGGAAAATTGGATAATTGAAATATTTAGATAATTTATTTAGTTAGATACAATGAAAAGGTACTAAACTAAATCTTATAAAAAGAATATATTTTTATTCCATTCCAATTATATCACTCACAATAGACAACACATTGTGTTGTTTCTCATATCATACAAACTTACAATTTAGAAAATGTGGTTTCAGCAAAACTAATATTGGGTTGTTAGCTGTAATATTAGAGTAAATTAACTTATTATCAATCATCAAGTTAAAAACATTTCCCTTGTTTGTTCATATATTTATTTTAGAATACTTGGATTTTTCTTTGATAATAAGCATTTTTAAATTGTAATATCTTACATAACTTGCTGAAAAATTGATATATTGAAAAATCAAAATGTACAACAACTGATTCTGTTCTTAACTCTAAGTTTTTTAATTGGTCAATTCACTCTAATATCAAAGACAACAGCACAAAATCGGTAGTCCTGAATTTAAGGTAATCTGTTATTTTGAGTGTTTGTTAGAAGGATATAACACATGTAGATGTGATGTTCTCTTGGAAATTAATAAATAATGAAACATCTAATACCTTTTATAATTATGTTAATTAATTAGATAATTACTCTAAAATGAATTCTTACCGAACTTAATTCCCAAACTTTTAACGTCTTATCATCAGAGGCAGATACTAAAAGACGACTATCTGATGACCAACTAATATCACTGATTCCTAACTTGTGTCCAGCAATAGACTTTTCAAACTTGCCATCATAAGCACCCCAAATTTTAATCAATTTATCAGCAGCTATAAACAATAATTAAAATATTGAATAGGTCAAATATTATAGCATAATCAACATTATTTATTATACAAAACACTTAAAAATGTGTTCATTTGAGTTTATTTCAAAAATATTCATCGTGAAACTAAATAAATTTTATATTAGTTTAAAAAATACAATAATTTTATTGAAGAGAAAGATTTTAGTGAGTTATCCAATATCAGTCCGCAAACAAATTATGCTCTCACAATTTTTTTTTTTTTAAGCGATTAATACTATTTACACATTATGAACAAATTATACTAGATCATTTATGATATATCCGTTTCACTGATCCCCACGTATATTAGTGAAAAAATAATAAGATGTATCATTATTACCTAATGTCAAAAGACTGAAAGAGTTATGATATCAAACATGGTAATTATTAACATAAAAATGATAATATCGTCGATATGTAATTTAGTAATATATTAATATCGGATATTAGTTTGTATATCATTATAATAGTATACATTCACTGTAATAATTTATAAATATATTAGTAATTATTATTTGAAAAAGTAATGAATCTTAAAGAGGTGAATATGTACTATAATTAACAATCTGCAATCGAGTTCCTATAATGCCAAATAAATTTATATTTATTTACGCATATTACCTGTATAGTTTGTTTATAATGTGTACACAGAGCATATTATTAAGTAGGTATAAAGTTTCTTAGAATATTCTTGTCCACCCTTTAGTTAAATAATGTAGATAATTGAATTAAAAACACACAGATATTAGTCCAGGGGTTAAAGTGGGGGGGGGGGGGTACGCTGGAGGACTGAGTCCTCCTACCTCTGGCAGCGGTTAAAACACGTCGCCTTAAACAAATTAGGATTTTATATATTAGACATTATACATAAAATTATATATGGAACACTGAAAACTATATGGAGACATTAGTCCCCTCTGGAATTTTTTTCCATTTTAACTCCTGGATATTACAATCTCGAATATAAAATTGAAGAAAGAAGACTCACATGAGCTCGCAAGCCATTCACCATTAGGACTGAACTTCACTGATGACAAGGCCATGGTGTGACCAGCCAATGTAAATTTTAATGAGTAATTTGGTTTCTAAAATGTCAACATTGCTATAAAACTTTCTAAAGATAAAAGTCGTATAAAAACACTATTACCATATTGCTGGAAGATTTTTCTCGATCTCTGGCCGGCTGCATACCTCAGCCTAGTGGTGATGTAGGGCCGCTTACAAATATTGAACAGTTCCTTCGAATGTTTTTTCCTTAGAGTTTCTTATTTACTGTATTATCTGAAAACCGAATAAACACATCAAGGCATCAAGCAGTATAATATGACAGTATTATATTTTATAACATTTATACCAACAGTCTGTAGGATTTCCTATAAACACAGAGTTTTGATCACTGTCATCCAATCTTTGCAGCTCATAGTTATCCATTGCCAATGCCGTCCTTGGAACAAAAATTGAACAAACCGTTTGTTCCATGATAAATATTTATCAGTAGTTGGTGATGAAGTTCGGCAACTTCAAGACCGGGCCCATACAGTTCTCCTATAGATAGATAAGAATTTAGTTGGCGGGAGTTCAAAATTGTAACCCATACCAACCTCTGTTTTTTTAAAAATTGCTATAAAAAAATATTGTGTTATTGTACTCGTAATCACTATCTGGGTAAAAAATGTTTATTAATTACATTTATTATTATAATAGTACCTATAAATTATTTAACATTTAATTATTAAATAATTTATAATTTTAATATAAAATTGATCACAACTATGCTCTTCAAAGTATGTATTTCTTTTTCTTTCATTAATTTATCATTAAATACATACAATTGAATACAAAAATTATATACCTTCCGTAAGCATAGCTTATGTCGAAGGTATAGAGTTAACTATTTTATATAATATATAATATGTAAATTTACAATTTGATTTTAGGTGATTACATACTTATTATGAACAATACAATACAGTAAATTATTTTCTTATAGATTAGATTTTTTAAGAGAAAAAAAAAAAAGAAAACAGATAACAGAGTTTTTATTTACAGATATAAATAATTATTGATCTAGAGACATAAACAACCATTTTACAACTAATGTTTTGGCATTAAAAATTTTACAGACAATGTTTTTTTTTATAATTATTGGCATAGAATTAAAATAGGTTGGACGAAGGTAGTCCACACATTTATGACCAAATGATTTTTTTAAATAACTAACTTTTGCATCATAAGCTACTGTTTCTCTTTTATTTAGATTTAACCAGTTATTTGAGTTATTTACTACCCATAAGATAGCATCATTTAAATAAAAAAATATTTCTTTTCTAGTTCCCCAAGAGAATATTTTACTGAACAATAGTGACGACGAAGAAGACTTTGATGGTAAATCGTTGAGCATAAAGTTCTAAT
>NC_042493.1:102604469-102604694 GCF_005508785.2 Acyrthosiphon pisum
GATCTAGTATTCTTTCTATAAATTATTTACTATTAATTGCACTATTATTTATTTTTATTTAAATATAATACCATTTGTTTTCTAGTTCCCCAGGAGAATGTTCAATTAATTATCAGTGACGGGGAAGATGAAATTGATGGTAAATTTCAAAGTTTAAATTATTAATGATCTTGTTCTCTGATATCTAGAGCAATATTATTTATATTTATATTATATTATAGCAAG
>NC_042493.1:102604794-102606161 GCF_005508785.2 Acyrthosiphon pisum
TCCAGTAAATTTTAATGTGCCACAGCAAGCTCCTGAAACCTATTTTACTTTGCCAGGTATCCAGGTATGAATATATGATATAGACAAATTAGTGGGTGATCGAGTAGCGATACATAAATGCCCCACCAGAAAAAAATGTTCCCCCATATGAATCCATTTTTGAAAAAGTATTGTATTTGCATACCAATTTGTTTGTATGTAAAGTATTATATTAATTGTGATTATAAAATATTGTTGATTATTTACCCTTTATTCTCCTGCCATGAACAGCAATATTTAGTGTCCATTTATATTTTATTTGTGAGTATCATTTATAAGTATCTCATATTATTAACAAAATAATTAATAAATAACTAATGTCAAAAACTATGTTCACTCTATAAAGTATAATATATACATTATATTTAAAGATATAATATATACATTATATCCAAAGATTAGTACTATTTAACTATTTATAGGGCTAGTCATCATGATTAGAAACAATTAATTAGAAACAACAAAATCACTTAAAAAAAAACTTATTTTAAAAACAATTTAAAAAAAATTAGACAATATTTAATATTTATAGCCGTGGTCCCTACCTAAATTAGGGCACCATAGATACAGGTATGCTAGGCCGCCATTTTGCGACTAATAATTTTATGTGAATTTGAATTTCTCCCCCTTTATTTTATTATTTTATCATTGATAAATGAGTCGCAAAATGGTGGAATAGCATACCCATTCTATGTAGAGCCTAACCTAAATTAAATTCAGATTTTGGTTTCTTACAGTTGGCCACACTGATGTAGTCAGTTCTCATTGGTTGTAGGAGAACTGATATCATCCCCTTCAAGACACGACGCTTGTGATGTGTTTGTTGCTTCCGTCATATTTTATTTCTTCAAGTTTGTGAAATAATTCAATTCGCATACGCTACTATTCGCGTTTAGCATCACTTCAAATATAAGGTAGGTACGTACTTGTCATAATAACGATACCGAAATGAAGATATTATACACATTCTAGGTCGTATTCTCGTGCGACACGTAATCCAGTGGCCGTTTTGTTTTTTACCTTGTAACGTTTCTGGTAACGGTTAACCTTTTTACCTCTTTATAAGTAATATGAAAAATAATTTTTATAGTATCTATTCTTGAATTAACCCGTGTTTAAAAAGGTTGAGAAACACTGACCTAACCTAACCCATGTTTACTCGTACACTCCTCTCATATTATCATAATTATTTTTTTAAATTTTAAACTCATACTTGTATTTTATTTTAGTTATTTATTTATTTCAACATTTTATTAGAACATGCTTTAATATTAAGTAGTACCTTAAATTAGAAGTTGATACTTACTCTCTAAAAGCAACGTCTGTGT
>NC_042493.1:102606211-102620796 GCF_005508785.2 Acyrthosiphon pisum
CCGACGGGTTTTTTGATATCTCCCCCGGACCGAAGAGCTTACGAATGTTTATATTGCGCGTACAAATACGTACGAATAGAGGGCAATGTATCGGTAGGAAAAAAATTTAAAATAACCCATGTCGGGGGCTGGCGTGACGTCTCGCCACCCCCCCGATGGGTTTTCGGTTTATCTGAGCCACTTTATTCATACAAATTCTGTAACGCAGCTTACAAATTCGTACAAACAGCATACTAAAAGATAGAATAATAAAGTTTCAATAATTTGAAAATGGGGGGGCTGGTGTGACGTACGTATTTTAATAGCTAGATCACAAAAACGGTATATCATGATAAAATACAGGTACTTACATGTAGTTTTATTATTCTGCTCTATAGTGTTCTCCAATAATTTTGACATCAAGCCCGATCAAGGCAGTAAAGCACAGTCATAGGCAACAGCCGTTATTCGTTTTTTGTGCACTGTACAATATAAATATATAACAATGTGCTACAGTGCTACACTCGCTACAGCAGCTATATATAACACGCGGTTTAAATATTAAATGGTTCACATCAGTAATTGAATATTTTAGTCCATCAGTTAGAATGTTCGATGTCGGTATAGCCGTGTAGACGTGTAGTGTAGGACGACGGTGGCCCGGTGGCGATAGCAGCGCCGCGGCCAGTGGTGACGTTGAAGATCGTCTGTCGCTTTGGATTCACTGATAAATAAGATTATTGCGTAATTACGCGGAATTATACCAATAGGCGAACTATTTTTAGGCGATCATTTTCTTGACTCGACTGGAACGGCGGGGCTATATTATATATTATGTACTATTAGGTCTAGATTATACGATTTATTCATTACGTAATACGTATTATTGCCCAGCGAACAAAAATACCATGACAAAATAGACAAAATACGAGCATTTGAATCTTGAATGTTCGTATTAATCGCGTATTAGCATAGAATAGTATTCTATGGTATTAGTATAAAAAGCATTATTGATTTAGATTATAGAATAAATAGAATATAATATTATTCTAAACAATTCGTATTCTATTATTCTATATAACCAATGGTTTTAGTACGAACATTTAAAATGTTCAACTATAATTATAGTGTACGAATATTCCTACATTACAAAATATATTCTAATTTGATGGAAACATATTATATGGGTTAAAAAATTAAGTTTTTTAATAAAAAACGCTACCTATATTAAAAAACATTGTGTTATTGTGACAGAATTAGTTAATTGTTATCTATATATAAATGATTGTCAAGCATCTATATATATTATAGTGCAGTGGCGTGGTGAACTATTTATAAATCTTGATGCCCAGCATATATTTCAGTACCTACCCCCTCTTTATCCCCTTAATATAATATATAGTACATATAATTATTATGTGACTGTAAATATTTTAATTTTTGTTGTATGTTATTGGTTACTATAATGTACCCAACCACCCCACCCACCTCAAAAAAAATCCACCATGACGCCTAGGCGTCATAAAAGCCCATTCACCACGCCACTGTTATAGTGTATATATAATAATAGGTATATATAAATATAATGCTATAGCTTATTATATAGGTAATAGGTATTACTAATATACGACTTAGCATAATATTATACATACTTTTATATAATTATTATTATAAAATTAATATACCTACCTATATTATTATTATAAGGCCGAATGCCGATGAGATGGTTAAGTCAATTCGCCTATATAATAATATATTATGAGAATGCTGATTAATCAATTGAAATATTAGTAAAATATATGTACCCCCACATGCAGTTAATTAATGCGCACTTTTCCGTCGATATAATATATATATTATATCATATGCATATCGTAGTCTTCACGCGATACCTACTCTTAATAATATCTTAAACATAATATATCATTAGAATTTACATTATGTGTAAAAACCCACCGAAGTGCAATATTAAGTATAATAATATTTATAGTGTGAAACATATATATTAAAAGGCGGTTCCAAGTTGGTTCCAAGCAGAGATAGTGCAAAAGGGTGGTTTGAAGGAAAACGGCATCATATGTAATCAAATATTATAATACAGACATAAAAGCATTATAAATGGTAACAAAAAAATATTTGCTGAGTCAAAAGGCTTGAAAAAAAAGGTCCTTGTAAATACCTACATTGTTACTATAGCTATTTAAATATATTAAAATTGCATACGTAAGATTTTTTTGAGCATTATAAAGTTCAAATTTGGATGAAATTAGATAGTTAAACGAAAGATATAACAATTTTAGTTATTTTATTGTAATTTACAAAATGTAAATTTAAAAAGTATAGAAACCTATAAGTCTTAATCTTATTATTAAAACAGCCGACAGTTCTAAAACTAATGAGGTTATAATATATTGTAATATGAAAAAAACTTGGTAAATCATTCATATTTAGCCTGTAATGATAAAAAAAAGAAAAATGATGTGAGCCAGATTTACATGATTAAAGATGACAATGGAATCGATCAATCGAACACAACAATAAATAATATTACAAATACCTTTAGTCAATTTTTTCCCTCGAATGGAAATTAATATTCATTACAATATTATTAAAGAAACTATTTTTTTAAAAAAGATGATAATCTTTTTAGTTCTAATAGTGTCACATGAGGGAATCAATTTTTCTTACACCTATAGGAATAACACCCATTCTTACACCTAACTGAAAATGAAATTTCTAATTATATCATAAAACTTAAATAGATACAATACATACAATCATTCTAAACAAACAAGTTCCTAAAATACACAGTACCCGACATTTCCTACCCACTAATAGTATTATATGCTCAATAACATTTTAACTACAGCTAGGTATATATATATCATTCTCAATTTAAAAATCTATTATCATTCCATTATTTAAATTGTGTTGAAAAAAAAAAACGTTATAACTATACCCTCCTAATAACTTTACTTTAGCTCTAGCAAACAATACATTTTGAAAAAATGCATTAAAACAAGAATATTTCAATATTTTTGAACAAACATAATTTTTTTCACCAAATAAATTTGGTTTCCGACCAGGACTGTCTACTATAAATATATATAAAGATGCATTACCTATTCAATGTTACTAACTTTATATGTATAGAGAATATATGGATACCAAAAATAAAATTATTTCTATATTTTATTGACTCTACCAATCACAATTTATACTGCTTAAAAAATTAGACTTGGCAGTTATAAGAGTTATGCTATTTAAATCATATCTAACAAATGGAAAACACGAGGTTAGAATAGATAATGAACTCATTGAATCCACTATAACGTTTTATTTTAATTTCGGGATTTCTGGTAGATCGCATACGACGTCGTACCTTCGCTAGTATGTACATCGCACGCTACCAACATTTTTAGGCATTTTAGCAGTACCCCACACAGCATTTGTCAATCAAAGCAATTGTATAAATATTGAATTTGAATTGGATTTAAAATATTTAAATTTAAAAGTTAATTAATTATTGATAACATATTTTATTTTTTACGTTGTAACCAAAATATTATATAGTTATGAATAAATATTGGCTTAACAATATTTAATTTTTTAAATTGATTAAAAATTGAATAAATCTTAAAACTCATAATTTATTCAATCTTTATTATTAATATTCTATCTTTATTTTCTATTCATTGAATAAAATATATTTTATTTTCAATCGTAATTGGAAATTAAATGTATCTTATAATGTAACATTAAATAACTTAACTTAATAAATATTTATTTTTTGTTAATAATCAACATTTATTCAATAACAGCATGAAAATTAGGCTATTTTTTTATAAATCGATTTAGGTTTTCGATTCCTTTTAAGCTTGTGTTTACATCCGAATTTGAATTTCTCCCCCTTTATTTTATTATTTTATCATTGATAAATGAGTCGCAAAATGGTGGAATAGCATACCCATTCTATGTAGAGCCTAACTTAAATTAAATTCAGATTTTGGTTTCTTACAGTTGGCCACACTGATGTAGTCAGTTCTCATTGGTTGTAGGAGAACTGATATCATCCCCTTCAAGACACGACGCTTGTGATGTGTTTGTTGCTTCCGTCATATTTTATTTCTTCAAGTTTGTGAAATAATTCAATTCGCATACGCTACTATTCGCGTTTAGCATCACTTCAAATATAAGGTAGGTACGTACTTGTCATAATAACGATACCGAAATGAAGATATTATACACATTCTAGGTCGTATTCTCGTGCGACACGTAATCCAGTGGCCGTTTTGTTTTTTACCTTGTAACGTTTCTGGTAACGGTTAACCTTTTTACCTCTTTATAAGTAATATGAAAAATAATTTTTATAGTATCTATTCTTGAATTAACCCGTGTTTAAAAAGGTTGAGAAACACTGACCTAACCTAACCCATGTTTACTCGTACACTCCTCTCATATTATCATAATTATTTTTTTAAATTTTAAACTCATACTTGTATTTTATTTTAGTTATTTATTTATTTCAACATTTTATTAGAACATGCTTTAATATTAAGTAGTACCTTAAATTAGAAGTTGATACTTACTCTCTAAAAGCAACGTCTGTGTTGAGAGTTGAGAGTTTATAACAATAATAATTGGTTACATTTTATACATACCAGTTATAAAAACTATGCCAATAATATAATACAATAATTTAATTTGCTTATAATCATGCAATTACAATAAAAACCATATCAATAGTAATAATAATAATAAAAATAATAATGAGACTAAAAAATGATCCCACATAAACTTTTTTTTAGCATTCATTTCAATTTAATATTATTCATTAGAAATTCGTAGTATTTCAAATATGTAAAAACATTTTCTTAAGCACATTAAATTTAAGGGACTTATTATATAATAGATTACCAATTAAATTGCATAAATTGTACATAAAATATACGTCCATGATTGAGGATATAATACTTATAATATTATGTACAATGTACTCATATAATGTATATTGTCTATACCTGTACTTAATAATTTTATTATATTTTACGTAATTTTATGCCTATATTGTTTTGATTATACATTAATTTAATTTAATTTATATTGAATTTTTCGAAGTGATTTATTTTAAATCAGGGCTTTAAAACGTTTTTATAACGTTATGAGTATAACATTAAACATATCAAAAAACGATTGAAATCAATAACAGATAACATATTGCTAAACGATTGAAACAAATAACAGTTAACGTACCAGTAAACGGTAAATGATTGAAACGGTTAACGGATAACATATCGCTAAACAATAAACGATTGAAAACGGATAACGGATAACGAAACAGAAACGATAAATGATTGAAACATGAAAAAAAAAATATTTATAAAATTATAACTATCAGTAAAATATATATTATGGTTATTTTTGTAATATTATATTTTTCATCACTCTGTTTTATGTGGGAAACAAGCTATATCCATCAGATAACGCTAAACACTTCATAACGTTTAAATTTTTATAGCGTTTAAACGCATAAATTGAATAACGTTTAAATTTTATATAACGTTAAACAGTCATTCGATCATAACGCTTCATATCCATATAACGGTAAACAGTATTATTATTTTTGATTTTAGCCCTGTTTTAAATTGAATAAACCAAACTACTTTACTGATATAGTGATATCAATGAATACTTAATTAAAATATAATTATAAATTATATGTAAATAATTAGGTAAATAGAGTAAGCACAGGTACTGAAAGGAATGAACTATAACTTAATGGGTTGAAACTGTAAACCAGAGTTTATCTTTTTATAATACTGGTTAGGCATTTTGAAGTAGGTAATAATATGAATTATGTAAATTGACATAGGTATAAATGGTACCTACCTATAATAAACATCCTCAAAAGAAACAATATTACTTTCAGCCGTACATGTTAATTTAATACATTTTGTACATTATATAATATAATATCTTTTAATTTTCAGGATAATCTACAACTGACATTGATATCTTGTTTTGGTGAGGTCTTACAAAATACACTGAAGATATTGTTTCTAATTTCTATATTGGACGGATCGTAATTTAAACAATTAGTGAGTGTTCGTAAAACATAAAATACAAATTTATGAAATAAAATACTAAATTCCGTCCCAATTTGAATAATCAGACTGCGGACTGTCGACCATGACCAATTTTCTATAAATTAGAAGCTATATATATATTTATGCTTGAATGGTGTGGTTAAAATTTATGTTGTTAAGCTACATTTAGTAATTTACCTATGTATATAACAAATGTTGTGGTGTAACTAACTAATGTTCCAAGTCACTTTAACACAAATAGTTTGAAGTAATTCATTAGTAATTTGTAAGTTACTTTTATGAGCTAATCTCTTCAAACTAGTCAACTTTTTTCCCAATTAATATGTTAGAACTATTTAAAAATATTAGAATAGTATTTTGGCAAGTCCATGATATTTTATAAGCTTATAATACTGACATGTCAATTATGTAGACAATTTATTTTGTATTTTAAAAGATTTTTATAAAATGTTATCCAAAATTTGTGACAGAAACTTTGAAGATAAAATTAAATATAAAATTATTATTTAAAATACTATTTTAATAACTTTTTCAGTATTCATAATACAAAGAGGAAAATATTATGTTAATTGGTAGTATTATAAATTTAGAATGCGCAACAGCATGCTGAGAAAATGTGTTCTGTTGTAGCCCCCAGCTTGAAAAACACTATCATTAATTATAATAAATGTTTAATTTTGAATTTTATCAATATCTATTATTGGTACCTTACCAAAATTTTAGACATTTTAATTACAGACAAATAATCAAAAACAAAAAGTAATTCTTTATTATGAAGTTATCCGCTCTCAGGAAAAAAACATTCAAACATTTATTTTGACAAATAATTTTTTGATTTTTAATGATAATATTTCGCCAAAATAATAATAAAAAATAATAATACAAATATATATTTCTAATTTTATATTATTTATATTTTTTTGAATTATATTAAGACATAATTTTATAATTAAATTACAGGAATTAACTATTGATCCGGAAATTAATGCAATGACGGATAAAATGAAGAAAAAAGATCTAGATAATATATTAAAAGGTAAACAAGTAGGAATTTATTCATGTTTTAAAATTTCATATCAAGACAGTTATATTTAATGTTGTTCTGTGCAATATAGATGGATTTTCTTTGAAAAGAATAGGAGGATGCCAGATACCATTTATATTGCGTTCAGTTAATGGTAAACCTGTAAAATTTGTAGCTACTCGGATGGCTGAATATGAACTACTTAATAATTATTTACGTGATATACAATCTTATATTTATACTACATGCACACCAGTGAGAGCTTATGTGATCACTGTTTCGGAGGCGAAGATATTAAATTACATAAACAAAATATATTATGAAAAAGGGAAAGATTTCCAATATTTTGCAGGAATAGATTACATCGTTCGTTTGGAAGATATTCATAACTTTTATTTATTCATACACATATGTGATAAAAAATTAAAGTGCAACAATACTTCGGGTTACAAAGAAAAATGTGGTTTTGTGCGTTGTAACTCTGACCCTAACTTCTGTATACCATATTGTACTCAAAATGGTCAAAAATATTTGCCTATATTCTACTTTGAGGGAGATACAGAAAGTCTTATACAACGAGCTGTAAAATTAGAAAATTGGAATTTGGCCTATCTCAAGTTTTGTTGTAAACTGTATGGTGTTAAAGCTGAGTATTATGCTGGTGATTCTTGCTTAGTGGTCAGCATTGATGATATCAAACATTTGTATCCACCAGAAACACATTTTGATGAATTTTGGCCAGCTGAATTTGCTAATTCAGAGCTCACAATAGGTAAAAGCTTTCTCCAGACCAATCCACCAGGTTCCTGGTTTAGAGTATTCCGTAAAGTAGTACCTGATGATCACACTTCAACTGCACCAGGACCAATGATGGAGGACCATATGGTATGTGCTATATTAAATTTTTTTTATATTTTGGTTCTTTAAAAATATTGTTGCATGTGTCTTTCACTATCTATTCAAATATATAATTTATTTTTATAAATAAATACATTTATTAAGTAATAATTATATATTTTGAACCTGACAAATTAATATGTAAATTGGAAACATAGTTTGAAGGCTTTACTTTTTACGTGCATTTTATAATTTTTTTGGTTTTTATTATTTTTATTATACTTTTTAGATTCTGAGCGAAGGGATGTATGTTTGAATTTTATAATGATTTAAATATTTGAACTTTAAATGCTTTTAAATATTTAATTCGACTTAGGTACTTATACACATTTATTTTTGATAAAGGTTGATAACTTATTTATAAGGAATCTTGTATTATATATTAAAATCTGTGATTTAAACGGAAAATTTTTGGGATTTTCCAACTCAAAATAATTTGAACATTTTTGTGATTTTTTCTTCTTTTGTCAAAATTTGAATTTTAAAAGCTTAGTAAAAAAAAATTGATGTATGTGTTTTTAATATATTTCAATGGACATTGTAACAATTCATTAGGAGACTTATTACATTTTCAAGCTTTTTACCCTAACAAATATAATTTTATTGTTATATAATATATATATTGTTATATATTGTTATAGAAAAAAAACTAAAAGAAATGGAACTAAAAATGTCCGTAAACCTTTCAAAAAAGTAAAAATATTTTTTTAAATATTTATCGTTTATAGAAAATGTTATAAAAATTCAGTAAAAATTTCATGTACCAACTGGTTTTTTTTTTAGATTTACACCAAAAACCAAAACTGATTTTCCGTAAAAATTCTCGTTTTTAGACCGATTGTTTTTAATTTTTATGTGTGGATATTGTTTTTCCTGTCGCTTTTAAAAACTACAATGGATTTTTTTACATCTCATCCCCTCCCCCAAAAGTACCAACTAGATTCACTTTTCTATCAGAATAGATGTTGTTGAAGAAATTTTAAGCATTTTTTACTGTCCTAAAAGTTGATGACAGACACAAATGAAAAATTTGGTCAATCTTTACAATGCCTGTTATGTTCAACATTGTCCATTGAAATTGAGCATTTCACCTATACACATTGAGCATAACATATTATATATTATGTTTCATCAAGATATTTTGAGTGAGTTATTCATAAAAATTTACATGTATGTTTGAAAATTTAATACGAGAAATCCCTTATGTTTTCCTACCATTAATAATAAAAAAAAAGTCTTCCAGAAATGCAAGTTAAATTTTTTTGAGTGTTTGAAGTTCAAATTTTGTAGACATTAGATATTCATCCGTAAAGATAATATTTCACGTCAATTGATTTTTGATATTTTGTTATAATTCATAAATGAATAACCGTAGATACCTACATTTTAACAAAATTTTTATTTTAAAATTTTCAACAGGATCAACTACAGAAACAACAACAACAACAACAACAAAAATTAACTATTCCACAAACTCAAGCACAAAATAATTATTCAAATAATGCTCCGTACAAGGTTTATAATTTTTAATATTTTAAGTTTGCTTACAGTTATTGGGAGCTATAAAACCTTTATAATATAATATATAATCTTTGGATTAAACATGAGATACTAATATAGATTTAACTTTAAATTAATAATATTATAATTGTATTGACTAATTTTACATATCAGAGTTTTGTATTTAAATGTAACAGTCCATATTAATAGACACGCAATAAAAACATAAATGAATAATAATTATATATTTTAACACAGATCAAAATGGTAAAACTCGATGGGAAAACTATCCACTGCATAAATGCCAAACCCAGCATTTATTCGGATTGGATGGTGACCTTAAAGGATCTTGTTCGGATGGTGTTGCCTTCGTGCAATGTTGCAAAATGCGCTCACGTCCTGCACACATACTTAAAAACAACAATATTATTTGGGAACTCGTAAGTATCACTACTCCTTTTATTTTAATCATCCTACATCCTATAACACTGATTGGAGGAGGTTAATAAATTTTGTTGGTGGTTTGTTTTACAGTGAACAGTTGGCTGTGTTGAGAGACATTGGACTCATAAGGTCAATGAACCCCGGAGATACACCGATGGCCATGTTGAAGGATGTCACGCTATTGTTACCACAGTTAAAAACATTTGTGTTAATGCAAGATAAAAAATTAAATACCAATACCAATCTGCAGGTGGACAACCTTTCAAGTGACAACATATCAGCCTGGAATTTGTCGGGCACAATCCAGCCGACTATCCAAAGCCATGTTGACTTGTAAAATTAAAAACAAAAAATAAAATGGGATAAATTAACTAAATTAATGTTGTTTTATTTTGCGTTTAAAAAGAAGTAGAAATCATTTTATAAGATAAAAAAGTTTAGCATAAACCCACATTATATTGTTATAAATTGATTATAATAATTAACATACACGCTTAATTATTTGGGAAATCTGTACAAAGATTGTAATAGGCTAGTGTTGGTAGCATAAAATATAAATTTGCATTTGATTGTCTACCCATAGAGTTGAAACATGTATAAAAACGTAGAAACATATAGGCATATTATATATATATTAATCATATATTATGTAGATACGTCATGTCTACACAATATTTGTGAATTTAAAAAAAAAAAAAAACAAAATTTGGAAGAATTTGGAAGAATTTCTGTAGTTGTTTCAAGTATATATTTTTTAAATTTTTAGCCTCTGAGTCTCTTACCAACTTTCTATACTTTGGTTATGCACATTTGTGCATTAAATACCATCATTGTAATCTGCGGTATTCCACATACAAAATGATAGTCATTACTTCATGTATATAATATTAAAACCATATATTTTAAAAATATATATTAGATTACTAGCTAAATTAATATCTAGATTAATATGAAGATAGAATATTCAATTTTTATCTAGATAAATATGTAGATAAAACTTTTTTATCTAGATGTTTAAATTATTATGGTTAATTTTTATTAATGCTTGACATGCTATTGGATTCTTGGTTTAGTAATTTAAAGGGAAGCAAATCAGGAAGGCTTATTTTGTATCAAAATTAATGAATGAATAAATATAAGCATAAAATATATATACTGAGCATACAGTACCAATTTCAATGTATGACAAATACATCTACCTCAAAATCATAGTTGATTTAGGCACTAATTAGTAATTACTACTTTACATATATTTTCTGGTTTAAAAAAACTGGTTTATAGACTTTTTATATTAAATGAAACTTTATTCTTTTTGAAAATATTAATTATTCCACACAGTTTAAATGACTCAACACACTCAACAGTTTGTACTCTGTTGGCAGTATAGGCCACTATTATAGTCAGTAAACACTATATAACGCTGTGTCCAACGTGAACGCGGAAACACGGCAAAAATCAAGCTGTTTTGTTTTTTTCCGCATTCACTGCGTTCACGTTGGACACAGGGTGAGGGCAGTCGCACAGTAGCCACAGTACAAATGATTTTGCCGTGCGAGAACTATTTTTAGTGTTATACACATTATTACCAATAGACGGGATGGGTGTCTTCAGGTAATACTTGTATAATACTGATTGAAAGAGGTTAATATATTATGTTGGTTGTTTTATTGTCGGGGAGCAGGAGAACGCACTCATCCGGTCAATCAACACAGGAGACACACCGTTGGCTATGTTAAAATATGTTACACAAGTGCTACCACAGTTAAAATTATTAACAAGGGATATATTATATAATAAATAATACAACTTCATACTAATTAATTTATACTTAATAGTTAATATAAGTTTTCTAGTTTCAATTTTTACAATGAAATTTCAGTGCACATATTAACATATTATAATATTTTAATCTAACTAACAAAAATAGTTATTTATTTTGAATTGTAACGTCACTAAATTGAATAAAGTTCAATATTAAATTAGTATATAATACACAATATGAATACTAATATGATGAGTAACAGTATCTACTTATAATTATTAAAATACATTATTTAAGAAAATATGTATAGAATTAATATCAGTACATTCTACAAGAATGATTTGGTGAGGAAGCTAAATTATTTAATACTCCAAATACACTTAAAACATTTATCTACATGCTTTATTACACAAATATTAAATTTAAATAATAATTAAACTAATTTATTTGAAGTATACACAAAAATAATTTGTGGTTAAATATACAACCTATTGATAAGTTAACATAACATTCATTGGTGTTAAATATACAGCTAATAGTAAATATAACATTATTCGGTATTATATTTACTACTAATTTCAAAGAACTGTAACTATTAATATATATTTGAAAATCAGTTATTGTTAATTTAACCACGTGTGTTGGTTATTTTAACAATAATAGATTGTTTGTAGGATAAATCGGTGAAGTGGACAGTATGATAAATTAGGATAGGTTCTTATTTGTATAATCAATCAACACAATCTCTCATAACTAAAATTTCTGGTTTTCCGGCTTACTATTAACAACAAAATTTAACATGTTACATGTATAGGTAAATATTAGTGGGCACAATAGGGGCTGGTCATCTAATATACCTAACTAGGCTAACACAAAGTGACAATAAATAATAAATTACTAATATAATATATATAAACCTTTGGCGCCAACAGCATGAAAATTAGGCTATTTTTTTATAAATCGATTTAGGTTTTCGATTCCTTTTAAGCTTGTGTTTACATCGAAATTTTCATTGGATAATAATCCAGAATTATCTTGAGCTATAGATCAGGCTTCTAAAAGATGTGCTATAATAAAACATACAGTTGAAGGTTATTTAATAGTTATACCTACAACCTAGAACATAATGTGTAGTGACATAACATCGATTACATAATGAAAATATACATCAACATCATTACCTATATGTGTAGAACCTTTGATTTAGAATGTTTAAGCTCCAATTAATTTCAAGATGTTCGTAATTTCCAGGACAAGGTTTTTACGAAAGAAAATTTTAGGAATATCCACCGGAAAACTAGGAAATCTGCTTATATATAAAATTAGCTGATCCCGTGCACTTCGTTGCCCGTTAAAATGTTAAATGTACCAACTCTATATCACTCAAACTTTGTTCAATTCGTTATTTAATATGCGGTGTATGGTGTTCAAAATTTATCTTAACTTTTCCGTTACCCGGAATGAAAATTCTGATTCGCAGCACTATATTATTAGGTAGGCCATCTACCAGCGGTAGATCGCGGACCCCGTGCTGTTTCAGTATAAGATAGGCAATTACAATGAGTAGGGCCCAATAACGTCACGCGGCTATTTTACATTTCTTAATATCTCTTTAAGTAATAATTTTTTTTACATCGGATTTTCACCAAATCATTTCATATAGTCACAGTTACAATAATTTAACATTTAAAAATAATTTAAATAATTTTTTTTTTTGTGTTGTGTACTCATTTAACTAAACCACCTAACACGTCTGTAGAATACTGTGTGCGGAAAAACTCAATATTATCGATTACTGTTGGCCACGTGTCTAATTTTGTTTTTGGTGCATGGCCAAAGTGTTTAGGTAAAAAATTGTATTCGTTAACTCATAACCGCCTCGTGACATTTTGATAATTAATTTTACATATAGCCGACCAGTCACGACTCAACAGTGGCATAGTGTCTGCAAAAATCACTAATTTTAATATTAATTTATTTTATTGTTGATTTTTAGAATGAAATTACAACAGATACACCAATACATGGCGAGTGGTATACAGGTGTACAATGCACCTGTATACCACAGCCGACCAAAGAAATCGAAAGGTAACGCTTCCGGCGGGGTCCGGAAGCGTTAGCAAAAAAAAAAAGAAAAACGTCGTAAGTAGATGTATACAAAATACAAATTCTAGACTAATACTAAAAGGTGTATCGCCTAATTTGTGTTTCAGGGTGTTTTAGGTGTCGAAAAATGGGCCACATTGTTAGGGATTGCCCGGGTGAGTGTATGTTATGTTGTACCACGATCATTTATTGCGTATTCTATTATTAATTTTTATCATTTTTTTAGACCCACCCACTGTGCAGAAGCCAAATAAGGCAAACAACACCACAACTAACACACAAAGAGACGTCACCATCGAAGATATAACGGAACAAATTTCGACGGTGACTGTCAATTCCGTTGTAAGTACATTAATTATACATTTCTAATATTTGCTTGTGAAGAAACTAATCATAACAATCTTATGAATTGTAGAATATCCAAGATACGGAAAAATCAGACGCAAACCGTAAGTTTCAGTTGGACAATATTCTTTGAATTTCATGTTTTGTTAGATAGGTATTTAATATTTTATTTTATGGTTTTCAGATGAATAAAAATTTTTTTTTTTTGAAATTGTTTTCTTGTTCTTTTAATATATTAGTTTCTTGCTTGTATCTGAGATACAACAGATTATACACAGATACAATAACATAATGTGTAATATATCTGTATTTAAATGGTGAATTTTAAAATATGTATTATGTAATTTGGTATTGGTGAAATATTCCATAAAGAATATTGCGATGAAATGTTTGTGGTAAAAAAGTTATGTCAATCACACTA
>NC_042493.1:102623167-102630758 GCF_005508785.2 Acyrthosiphon pisum
GTTTCTAGTTTCAATTTTTACAATGAAAATTTCAGTGCACATATTAACATATTATAATATTTTAATCTAACTAACAAAAATAGTTATTTATTTTGAAATGTAACGTCACTATATTGAATAAATTTCAATATTAAATTAGTATATAATACACAATATGAATACTAATATGATGAGTAACAGTATCTACTTATAATTATTAAAATACATTATTTAAGAAAATATGTATAGAATTAATATCAGTACTTTCTACAAGAATGATTTGGTGAGGAAGCTAAATTATTTAATACTCCAAATACACTTAAAACATTTATCTACATGCTTTATTACACAAATATTAAATTTAAATAATAATTAAACTAATTTATTTGAAGTATACACAAAAATAATTTGTGGTTAAATATACAACCTATTGATAAGTTAACATAACATTCATTGGTGTTAAATATACAGCTAATAGTAAATATAACATTATTCGGTATTATATTTACTATCACTCAGAAAAAAACGAGTTTTAGTTTTAAAGATTGGATATCATTAATTTGTAGCATTAAAATTTGTTTAAAAGTAATTATAAATTTAATAAAAACTAAGGGAATATTATGAATTTTAGTATATTTACTTTGATTGTATTATAAAAATATTCCATTAAATTAATGTTTACTAATTAATTATATTCCAATTAATTAATTAAAATAATTATATTCAAGTATTTAAATAATTATCATCCATAACATTTTTATAATGAAATCAATGATATAAAGACGACTTTTTACGACATATTTTCATTGTTTTTGAACTTTTATCAGTTAATTAAACTTATGCCAGATTAGATTAAAACTAATGATAAAAATCTATGAATTTCATCACATTAATTAATTTAATTTACTTGATTTGATGAATTATTATCTTAAATTTAATTATAAAAAATTAACAGCTTATCGTCATAATTATTAGAGGATATTTACTTGAAGTTAGTATAAATAAAGGTATTTACATTATTTCAATGATAATATTGGTATGAAATCAATGATTTTGTTATTAATTTAATTATTTGTGTATAAAAATAGAATAGTAGAATATTTTTATTTACCATTTCCCCCGCGGCCCGCACATTCGGCATTTCGACAGAGTCGTGTGTGCACTGTGCAGCAATGAGTAAAATATAATCATTTTTATTTTGTGATTTCGTGAATCGTGAGTGTTTCGTGTACGCTAATACGCGTTATACTTAGTGTGCTATACTGCTATAGTGTCCTATATTCGTTAATTCGTTATTTACGGAATTGACGTAAATTGCAGTACTGGAGCTTCGAAATCGGTAAGTACATCAAAATTATTATACTATAGGTACCTATATTTAATTTTTACTTAGGTGGGTACTACCAGTGTTCGGAACGTTCACTAAATAATTGAAAATTGTTCACGTTCACATTACCTATATATGAAAAAAACGAGTGACGTTCACTTATCGTTCCCTAAATATGAACTTGAACAGATGAACATGCGTTCGTGGACGACATTATTTTCGAACACTGGGTAGGTACCTACTGGCTACCTAACTGCCTACTGGACTACTGGAGTATAATATTTAGTATAAGTACATTGATTATGTAGTGTTAACTCCCTATATAGTGTTAATAGTATATGTCTACCGTCTAACCTAATATTATAGAGTTATGGCAGACCTGACAGACTCGACAGAAGTATTAATATTAAATTCAGATGAAGATATTAATGGAATGTTTGGCGTAGATGATGAGAGTTTGATGATTGATAATACATTCAATGAAAATACTGGCATCTTATTGGATACATTAGTTCAATTAAAAGGGGATGGTTTCTTTAATGTATTTGTTGGTAGGTACCTATTGAATGACATTTTAATTGTTTGTCTAATGCACATTATACTAAATTTGTGTTCACTGATCAGCAGAACCCCCTAGCTTCTGTTGTTAGCTAATATTTGAATGAATTTACTTATTATTTAATTTAAAGTTGAGAATATTATTATGTTTGTACGTTTGCATTTTTATGCACGAATATGAAAAATATTACAATTTAAAAAAAACGCAAACAGATAATATTCTTAATTTTAAGCTTGATAATCCACAAGTTTGGATCAGCAAATTTACCATCTAACAGCCTTATTTTATTTTTGTTTTGTTGGTTCAGATATAATACAGAGACATGATTGGTTTTTGTGTTGGGACTGTTGATGTATAAAACCATTAACCACTAGTAGTTTATTTTCTGGTAACTTACTTGACATTCCAAATTGAATAAAAGTGTAATATTGTTATTAAAATTATAAAAAAAACTTACCTAATAACTAATACTACCTAATTATTTTAATATTTTGTGGTGCCTACATAGTACATAATAAAAACAAAAATGATGTAGGCTTAAAATGTATACATCTATATATTATAATATACACAACTTTAACTAATATTTTTGTTTAGACCACGGAATAACAGTAGAAAGTTTAAAATACATGAGTGAAAATCATTTAAATACTATTTGTCCATTGGATAAGTATGGCGACAGAATAATTTTTGAACACCACTTACGTGTATGGCAAAAAAAAATAGTTGTAAGTTAAACTATTAAAGTAATTATATTGAACTTGAGATTAATATACTATACATGATAACATTAAAATTATTTTTTATAGTTATTATATTATTTATTTTATCATGAAATTTTGTTAGCATGACCATTCAGATTGTTCCGATAATTCTACTGCACAGTTTGAATCTTCATCTGTATCTGATTTTGTCCAACAAGAATGTTATGATAATTTGATGAAGGAACCCGTAAGTCCATATTTAAATTAAAACAGACATAAATCAAATTATTTACATTTAAAAATTGTTATGTACCTAGGTAGTGTAGTTAGCTAAAAATGTATATGTTCTTAAGATATTAGTTAATAATAAACTAGACTTTGGTAATCAGTTTATTTTACTCATTCTGCTACTTATCTTTCTATTATACAAACTTAACATAGAATTTATTATTTATATTTTATGCGTACACATATTATTATAAGATTGCAAATTTAATATTGATATTCTAGATATTGAACATCTTTTAACGAATTCTGGTAAAGGAAATATAATATTAGCATATTATAAAAAGCACAACAAATTAACAGATGGTTTTAGGAAAATATTGGCAGATTTAGTTATAGAGTACTTAATACAACATAAAATAAATGCCTCGCCCAAATCACTAGAACACATTGCTAATATTATAGTTAAATTTTTTAAATCTGAAATTAAGGTTTGTGAATAATATTTCAATGTTCAAATTATTGTTATAGTATTTTCACAATTTTCATAATTTTTATATTACAGGAAACATATTATTTGAACGTCAATAAACAAAAACCAAAAGGGGTATTGTATCAGAAGTACCACAATACAATAGGAAAATTACGAAAGCACGACCTTTGGCCCAAGAAAAATTTGAATTCAAAAGTTGTGTCCACTAACACTTCTAATAATTTACAACATATGTCATTGCCTTTTGAAGTTGAAGGTTAAAACCAAAATCTTATTTGTTTGTTCAACTATTTTAATTTAATTTTAATTTATTACCTTACAGACCAGAATTTAGTACATATTAAAAGATGGCTCCAGTACAATGTTGAACCTTTGGAAGAAGTTTTGATGAAATGGCAAGAAACAGCCCTTATCCGTAGACAATTCCTCATACATCCTGATACACAAATAAACAATATACTAGAAGACTGGCCTCTGTATAAACAGTCATTTGGACATACCTTGGTATAAGATTATTATTATATCAAGAATATTTATTTATTGCTTTTTTGGTCAAATATGTTATTATTATATTTTTATTTAGATAAATATTGATTTTGAGTCTATATATCCTGGAGCTGGTGATTTATTTTACAAAAAATGGTCACAGTTGGCTCCAAAAATCATAACCTTAATGACAACTAAGGTTAAGGATGGAAATAGTAAGGAGTTGTTAAAGCAGATAACTGAAAACCCTGATACAGAATTAGGTATAATTGAATCAAAAGTAAACAATATCACCCAGTATAGTCTTAATGTTAAATCGTTTGTTATTGTTATGTGTTACAGATTCTAGAAATGTTGTAATATTTGCACTTTTGAGTTCTATGATAATTCCAACATCTAAGTCCGTTGAAATCGATAAAGTGACCAAAATTAAACGCATCACTAAGACATCTATAGCGGATGCAAGGAAATCATTTATGCGCCTTGTTTCTACAACTAATGACCTGTATGTACAAATTCAAAGTGAAATTGAAAATTGCTATTCTATGAAAACAACTTTACAACCATTGATATGTATAATTGGAGATGATTATCTAACTGCAAAACAATTCTTTGTTTACTATTTTAATACTTACTATAAATTGCCCAATATTGTAAAAGCGGTAGATGTTTGTTTAAAAATATTTCATGTCTTTAACTTAAAATATCCTATGGAATCTGAGCTTGTTTGGACATTTATCCAAAAATGTTTATATGGTATTGACACTGAAAATGATGTAAAAAGTTCCTCAGTACTATCTGCTATATCTGACTTGAAAGATTAGTTTCAATATTATATTTTTTACTATCAATTTTATTTATAATAATTAAGTTTTAAGCATGGAATTTAATTGTTTTATTTGTAACTTAAAATTAACCCAGTTAGAACAATTCTTTATGCATTTAAAAATATATCATTCATTACAATCAACCTCAATGTATAAATGTGGTGTTATTAATTGTTCTCAACAGTTTACATCTTTTCGATCTTTTTCCAAACACATGAAATACGAAATTAATCACTTTAATCCTATCTATTCCAAATCATTAAATAATGAAAATCTTCCTACAAATGTAACTATGGAAGTTGACTCTTCTGAAAATTACTCATATTGTAATACAAACACTGTAGTTCATGATGAGATGTCCCATGTCCCTTCAATAAATGTACGTTTGTTAAAAGATTCAGTTTTAAAATTTACACTTCGATATTATGGTAAACCAAATTTTTCAAGAAAAATAACTTCAGAATTGCAAGCTGATGTTATTCAACTCATAACTAATGTTATTGCAGAAGAAATTGAAACAAAAATAATGACTAACTGTTACGACCCTCATATTAAAAAATCTCTAAACATAATTACGGATTTTTGTAAGAATCCTTTTATTGACATAAACACAGAGTATAGATTTTTAAAACATTTAGAAGATAAGGAATTGTATGAGAAGCCAAAAGTAATAACTTTAAATAATACAGTTGAAAACATTGTTTTAAATACTATCAATACTATTGATGAAAAAAAAAGTAAAGGGGTAATATTTCCAATAAAATTTCAGTTAAAGAAATACTTTGAACTACACGGTGTGTTAAATTCATTTTTAGACAATCATAACTCTATAAACATGAGTAATTTAGGCTATACTAATTTTCTGAATTGCGAGTTATGGAAACAAAAGATGTTATTACATCCAAATAAACTTGTAATTCCTTATTTTTTATATTTTGATGAGTTTGAAGTAAATAACCCTCTTGGCCCACACTCATCATCAGTTTTTAGGTGTGTACTATTCTTTCCCCACAGCTCCTCATTGGTTACGTTCTAATTTGAAAAACATTTTTATAGCTGCTCTTTTTAATTCAAAAGATTTAAAGTCCTTAGGAAATGATAAAGTATTTTACAATTTAATTGACTTAGAAAATAACGGAGTAGAACTAAAGTTTCCTGATAAATGTGTTAAACTATATTTTTCAATTGGATTAATTGTAGGAGATAATTTAGGAGTCAACACTGTTTTAGGATTCTCTAAATCATTTTCGGCAAATCATTTTTGTCGATTTTGTTGTATGGACAAACGTAGTACAGGTGTTTTTGCCACTGAAATTGTTAGCTCCTTACGTAACAAGATTAATTACAGTGAAGATGTTTTAAAAAATGATTTGAAATTAACTGGAATTAATGAAAATTCTATATTTAATACAATCAATTCTTTTCATGTCGTTGAGAACTATTCTGTTGACTTAATGCATGATATTTTTGAGGGGATTTGTATTTATAACATGGGTCATATTATCTTAAACTTAATAAAGGCAGGTTTTTTTAGTTTAGAAACTTTAAATAGTCGAAAACAGGGTTTTGATTATGGGGAATCAGAAGTAGGAAATATGTCTCCTCCATTAAAAATGTTCAATTTATCCAGTACAAATATAAAAATGACAGCTAGAGAAATGCAAACATTTGTAAATATATTTTCAATTTTAGTTGGTGATTTTGTTCCTCAAAATAATCCAGTCTGGAGATTTTTTATAAACTTTATAGAAATCATAGATTTACTTTTACTACCAAATTATGATGATCACAGAATCTTAATACTTGAAGATCGTATAAAATATCATAACACAAAATATGTAGAACTGTTTAAGGATACACTTAAGCCAAAACATCACTTATTGACACATTACTGTAGTATAATAAAAAAATCTGGCCCTTTAAAATATATATGGTCTTATAATTTTGAGTCAAAACATAAGCAACTTAAGGCATACACAAAAAATATTAATTCCAGAATAAATATTTCAATATCTCTTGGTATTAAGTTTTGTATTAATTTCTCTGAACTCATCTGTAATTTTGATATAAATACATATACTGTGTATACACCAATGAGTGTTGCATATCCAATTTATTCATCTAAACATATCGAAAAAATCCGTGATTTGTGTCCTAATAAAAATTTAGATATTATGCATGGTTCTTTAATTTATGATAAAATTATGCTTTTTAGTACTATATATAAAATTGATAATGTTCTTATAACTAATGAAAATGAATTATCAGTTTATTTATTAAAACAAATAATATGCGTAAATGAAACAACAGTTAAATTTTTTTGTCAAAGGCTTGATATAATTGGTTATGATAAACATTTGGCTTGTTATAAAGTAAACAAAGTTAAAAGAGAACAATATATTATAAAAAATGTTAATGAATTTAAAGGACCTCCAATTCATTTATACGATTTTCCTAGTTACATTCATCATTCAAACCTCATAAGATTAAAATACTTTTAAATTTGTTGTTTATACAATTGTTATTATGTTAAGTTTAAATAAAAAAAAAATGTATTTTAATATTCTATACTTTATTAATTTGTATTTGTAATTACTTCTATATAATTTTTATTTTGTATACAAATGTATAAATTTAAAATAAATATATTTTGATGAAATTAAAATGTTTTATTTAATATTTTGTACAGGTACCTTAAGGTTCTTTTACCTCAATATTATTAAGTTTCTATGATAAAAAATATGTGAATAAATGTAACATAATTGGAATGAAGTCTAATATTTTAAATGAAATAGTTGCATAAAATTAAATGACTTGATGCATTAATTTAAAGAAAAATGTAACTTTTTTTTAATGTACCTTGCCATCAATTTTAGACAGAATTATCTTATTTCATAAGAAGAAGAAGTCTTTAAATTAACAATGTTTTTCTTTTTCATTTTATTTGAATGGAAGATTAAATATCATACATTTAAGTAAAGATGCAATAAA
>NC_042493.1:102630858-102658563 GCF_005508785.2 Acyrthosiphon pisum
TTTTCTTATTTAATAAGAAGTATTAGTCTGTAATTTAACAATGTTTTACTTATATTTATTAATTATTTTACTTAAATGGTAGATCAAATATCATACAATTAAGTAAAAATGAAATAAATTTTCTTATTTAATAAGAAATATTATTCTTTAGTTTAACAATGTTTTACTTATATGTATTATTCGTTTTACTTAAATTGTAGATAAAATATCATTAATTTTAGTAAAAATGTAATAATATACATTATACTTGGCATAGTATTAATGGAGAACAATTTAAATGTTTCAATTAAAGAAATATCCACATTTTTATGAACAAACTTCATAGGCTCGAAATCATGCCCGTTTTTCATTAAAAGTATAGCCATTTTTCCTTAAAAATGGTACATTTTTTTCTGAGTGTACTAATTTCAAAGAACTGTAACTATTAATATATATTTGAAAATCAGTTATTGTTAATTTAACCACGTGTGTTGGTTATTTTAACAATAATAGATTGTTTGTAGGATAAATCGGTGAAGTGGACAGTATGATAAATTAGGATAGGTTCTTATTTGTATAATCAATCAACACAATCTCTCATAACTAAAATTTCTGGTTTTCCGGCTTACTATTAACAACAAAATTTAACATGTTACATGTATAGGTAAATATTAGTGGGCACAATAGGGGCTGGTCATCTAATATACCTAACTAGGCTAACACAAAGTGACAATAAATAATAAATTACTAATATAATATATATAAACCTTTGGCGCCAACAGCATGAAAATTAGGCTATTTTTTTATAAATCGATTTAGGTTTTCGATTCCTTTTAAGCTTGTGTTTACATCGAAATTTTCATTGGATAATAATCCAGAATTATCTTGAGCTATAGATCAGGCTTCTAAAAGATGTGCTATAATAAAACATACAGTTGAAGGTTATTTAATAGTTATACCTACAACCTAGAACATAATGTGTAGTGACATAACATCGATTACATAATGAAAATATACATCAACATCATTACCTATATGTGTAGAACCTTTGATTTAGAATGTTTAAGCTCCAATTAATTTCAAGATGTTCGTAATTTCCAGGACAAGGTTTTTACGAAAGAAAATTTTAGGAATATCCACCGGAAAACTAGGAAATCTGCTTATATATAAAATTAGCTGATCCCGTGCACTTCGTTGCCCGTTAAAATGTTAAATGTACCAACTCTATATCACTCAAACTTTGTTCAATTCGTTATTTAATATGCGGTGTATGGTGTTCAAAATTTATCTTAACTTTTCCGTTACCCGGAATGAAAATTCTGATTCGCAGCACTATATTATTAGGTAGGCCATCTACCAGCGGTAGATCGCGGACCCCGTGCTGTTTGTACGTAAGAGTATGATTTAACTATAGTACCAAAGACCAAAGTTATACCAAGTTTGTCGTATTCCACCTATGGTAGATTAATTAATTAATTAATTAATTTATCAATTAATACAAAATCCTAACCTAACCTAACTGTACTACAATCCAATGAATAAAAAAAAACCAAATTTAACCATTTTTAAATTATCCTGTCTTCTTCCCAGAGGTCAAATCTACATACAAGCTTTCATTTATATAAATGTATATATTATATTGATAAAAAATAATAATACAAATCAACAAACATGCCCGAATAACCAATAGCGACCAATATATAATATAATGTGTGATTTTTTACATCCAGCTTTCTTTCTTTTCTGGTGAATATTCCTAAAATTTTCTTTCGTAAAAACTTTCTCCTGGCAATTACAAACATCTTAAAAAAAATTTGAGCCAAATCGGACTAGCCGTTCTCGATTGATGAGGTGACGTACATTTTTCACGCTCCATTCTTATAAATGTAAATAATAATTGTTGGTAATATGGTTTAATATTATTAAAATATATAATATTTATTAAAATTACTAATTAAACATAAAAACTCAAATAAACATTCATTAAAATAAAAATGTTACCGCCATAAATCATACACAATTATCGGGTATCAATAGTATGGAAAAATTCTATTCAATTTTATATTTTTGAGATTTCTTGGTTGCAGAATAAAATATTCACTTGGAACCTTGTTGTAAGTTTTCAATCCTTAGCTATAAAAGTTGAACATTTCATAAATTTTTAACTACAAAATCATTTATAAATTTTAAATGTGCATGTGATATCAAGTGTCAATATCCAATGTTGTAAAAAATGAACTTCAAATGCTCATATAAATTTAATTTAACTTTCATAAAGATATTTTTTTTTTATAAAGGAAGATAAACTTATAAGGGGTCTTTTATTACATTTTAAAATCTTAGATTTAAAAAGAATATTTTTAGGAATTTCTAACTGAAAATAAATTGCACATTTTCCTGAATATTATGCCTTTTCAATGCTTAAAAAAAAATTGTGACTGGATTTTTAATATTTTTTAACATTTTTCGTGTCGATCGCAAATAATGCCTTTAGACATTTTTGGCGATTTTATTTTTCCGTTTCCTTCGTTCGTTTCGTATTTTAGCACGCTGTTCGTGTCCCAATCGCGTATTGGACATCTTTCAAAAGCCATTTACACTCAGTTTTTCCTCGAAATCAGTTCGTTCGCTTCGCAATCGCCTCTAAAAATGACGCTGGTGACCGACCGTCTATACGCTTATACGAGTAATATGCGGAATCAGTAACGGATTCCTAAAAAATAATATGTATTTCAAATGTATTATTTACCACACACGCCTAATTCACTCCACAATTTTCTGTTTGTTGATCCAGCATCACTAACTATACCATCAACCATTGCTCCAGATATTTCCAAGAGGCAAATAGCTTTAATTACTAATTGAGTGAGTACAACACCTACAAATTTTAATTTATTTTTTATGTTTACCTAAATCCAATAAGTTAAATTTGTTGTACCTTTAATAGATCCTTTTGAAGCAAAAACTCCAATTGGCTGTGTTATATTTGATCCTAGGCTTTGGAACATCATCACAAGACCATGGTTGGCTTTCTGACCAGAATTTAAGGGAGACTCATCTTTACCATAATTTTCCAAGCCTGAATATGATAGTGTACTGCTATCGACATTTATGCTTTCTCGTAAAAATATCTCATCGAACAGTAATACGCAATGCTTTTCTGTATCTTTTAAAAGACTTATTTTTTTTTAAAATAATTTAAAAAATTTTTCATCAAAACCACAGTCTGATTTTACCATAGACAAATACCTTCGTATAGTTCTAGAACAAGGGAGTGGTAAAATCTCCTGCTCTCTCAAAAAATTGCAGGTTGATGATGACCTTAATTTACAAATATTATTCCCGGTTAATCACAATTCTCTTATTAATACAATTTATTTTTTACCATATATGAAATAAAATACATAAAAGAATCCAGTTTACACTATAACGTTTATTTTTGGCTTGGACTTTACTAGTATTCAATATTTCTCTTATTAATATCTGTTGTGATTCATTGAAATAGCTGTTTTTAAATATATTATCTATTGAGCTATCTGACATATTATGCATTTCATTTTGCAAATTTGTCAAATTATTTGTTAATAGTTCAACTCTTTTCTTGTACCTATAAATTATGTTTTAAACATACAAAATTTATATAACATATCATGACAGATATTAATAAAGATATTGTCTTATTTTAATTATACTCAAATCTTGCTTTAAATTCAATTTTTGGGTTTTATATCTACTTCTATTAAGAGCTTGAAATGTTCTTGCACGATTTGGTGTCAATATAGGTCCTATTTGCTTTTTTTGATTAAACACTAGTGTATGGTGTATGTAGTTTAAACGTTAATGTAGATTAATGTAAATTAAACACTAGTGTATGTACACTGGCGTTGTTTTTTAGATCTATAAATATTACAAAGTCTTTCACACCAAATGCACCTTATCAAAAAAATAGAAAATTATATTTGAATCCAACTTCAATAGTTAATTTTTACCTTTTTTTATTTGACTGATGAAATACAATCACACATTTGGTATGCCTCCAAATATTATTACTGTCTTTAATGGCATACTTAACTTGAATATCTTTATGTATAAAATTAAATAAATTAACGTAAAATAATCAATAACTATTACCTACATATCCGGATAATCCTGTGCATTTGGGCCTCCGGAGCATACATACTTTGAATTTAGTATATCTATTAAGTTTTGTAATTTAACATCTAAAGAACTCAGAATATTATTTTTTACTCCTAAACATTCTTCTGTAATGTAAAAATCTTTTATAAAACATTTCACTAGTTGATCTTGTGTAACTACAATTTGTTTTTCAACAACTATTTTAACAAAATCCTCAGTTCTCTCATGCTTGGGTTTAAAGATTGTTAAAACTTCTTCATCACTAAATATGTACCAACTCTTGGGCAAAGTTATTTTATTTTGTAAATCCTTTATGTTAAAATGAGTGAAATAACTATCTGTTTATAATACCTATTGAATGGAAAATTGTTGTTATTTATTATATTAATATTTTACTCTTTGTTTTGATTTTCAAAAAGTAAAACAAATAGTGTATACAATTCATTACCTACTAGAATAATAAAAACGTGTTGAGTGAAAAACATATATGTTTACCTGAGACCTATTTGAATCTAGATTAGAAATACCATATTGAACAGAACTATTAATATTTAAAAACAAGTCACATTTGCTTTCAACTGGCCATAATAATTGTTTCCTACATTTATTTGGCTTAAGATGATCTAGACTGTCTTCAATAGTTCTTTTCACATTTTCCTATGTAAATAATTTTTAATTTTTAATGTTCATTAGAATTAAATATAAGAACAAATATTACTATTTTCATTTATATTTTATGTTTGTTAATTACCTCTGAGGTAGAAACTAAAGTTTCATTTTGTTTTTCAATAGTATTAAAAAGTTTTGGTATAGCCCCTTTAACAAATCTGAACACTTTTTGTTTGGAAAAAGGTATATACTAAGATAATAATGGTTAACACTTAATATTTAATCTTAAGCAAATACCTAATAATTAGTAAAATATTTCTTACTTCAATCCCAGAATAGTTTCTAATCACATTTTGTGGTAAAAAATGTTTTTCACAAATTAACTTTACATTTGTTACACTACCATTTACTGATGACACTATATCAGTCCAAGTTTTTACAGATGTTTTAGGAACACTAAAAAAAGCACATTCGCCATCAAAACTGTTAACATAAATGTTATATATTAGATAAAGTATTTTATCTTGCATCAGCTTTACTAAGGCATAATACAAGGATACATATTGAAGAAAACCCATACAAATGTGATATCTGCATTTATAGAATTTACTCATGGAGATCAATTTAAAAGTCGTACGAAGATGCAAACAAATTAAAAGACGTCTCAAATGCAATATCAGTTCAACAACATTTATTGTGGAATCAAAGCGAAAATGTCATAGAGCACGTCATACCAACAAAAAGCAGTATAGTTGGGATTTGTCATCCGGTATCAATTACCTGATATTTCCATTAGAAAGGAATTCTCGTTATAAGGAAACTAAAATATATGAGATATAGGTTTTTTAGGACAGTTATTTTTCATTTTAAAAAGATTTACTTCTTATTGGGGGGGTCTCTCATAAGGTTTTACTTTATTTCTATTGAACTTAATACTTTTGAAAATTTTTTTTGCTATCAGATTATCCCTCGCTCCTTTCTATATAATAAATATTTTTAAATTATAACATATTATTATGTTAAATTCAATTTTTTAAGTAGAATTAATTTATGTGTGGAATAAATATCAAAATATGTTATGTGTAATATAATATGTATATAATTTTTCTATGTCTCTAGATTATAATGTGTAAAATAAATATTAAATTACCTATATGTAGTATCTGTCATTAGTTGTTCGAGTATAATAAAAAAATACATTATATTGAACATAGTGAAATCATTTTGATAATTCAAATACATTAAATTAAATTTTTTGAGTAGAATGAATTAATTTGTGGAATAAAATATATAAATATATGCTATGTGTAATATAATATATAAATATTTTTTCTATGTCTATAGATTATAATGTGTAAAATAAATATTAAATTATATGTTGTATCTGTCATTAGTTGATCGAGTATAATAAAAAAATATATTATATTGAACGTAGTGTAATCATTTTAATATTTCACATTCAAGTATACAGCTGTGCTCATTACACTTTATTGATCATACCGTTGCTAAAAACTAATATATAAAACGGCTGGATGAAAAGAAGACTGTCATGCTGAGCACCACTGGTTTGCTAGGAACTTGATAACAGTGCCCCCAACTTTGTACCATTACACATAGGTACATAAGTACATTGCATTAAAGTATAACAAAAGTAAAATTAATTTTGGATTATCCAAACAGGTCCCTCTATATCAGTAAAATACCGCCAAATTTCTTAAATATATAGAAAATTAAGTAGGTATTATTTTTTTATTAAATTATTTGAAATATTTAAAATAGGGTATTTAACCCAAGTTTAAAATAAAATTAATTAGAATGATAAAATTAAAAACAAATTAAATTAAACAGTAATAACTAAATTATTCTATTGTAGTAGGTACCAACATTATGTTAAACCGCAACTGCTGGCACATATTATTTAGCTTACACATAAATTAATAATTATACCTAAGTTTCGTTATTAATGTATATTTAATACTGAGCATTATTAAAGTACTTTAAGAACTTATTAACTATTAAAAAATGTCATTCATGTATTTTTTAAATTAAATAAAATTGCCAGGAGAAGGTTTTTTACGAAAAAATTTTAATAATAATATTATTTTAATATTATTAAAATATATAATATTTATTAAATTTAAAATGTCACCGCCATGAATCATATACAATAATTAACGGGTATCAATAGTATGGAAAAAATGTATTCAATTTTATATTTTTAAGATTTTTTGGTTCCAGAATAAAATATTCACTTTGGGCGTCATTGTAAGTTTTCAATCCTTAGCAATAAAAGTTGAACATTTTATAATTTTTTAACAACAAAATCATTTATAAATTTTAAATGTACATGATATATCAAGTGAATATCCAATGTTGTAAAAATCTGAACTTCAAATGCTCATATAAATTTAGTTTAACTCTCAGACATTTTTTTTTTTTTTTTTGATAATGATAGATTAACTTATAAGGAATCTTTTATTACATTTTAAAATCATTGATCTAAAAAAATATTTATAGTAATTTAAACTCAAAATAAATTGCACATTTTCGAGATTTTTACGCCTTTTGTCAAAATTCAAAGTTTAAAGGCTTGTAAAAAAAAATTGTGGCTGGCTTTTTAACATTTTTCTAGTTTTTGAACACTAATGGGAATATGGGATTTTTACCTCAATGCATTAACTAGATTCACTTTCCCATCGAACAAGATAGTTGTTTAACCAACAAATAACACTTTATTGATATTAATAAAATGTCCGTAAATAGCTCAAAAAGAGTCAAATTATTTTCAAAATTTTATTGTGTATAGAAATTGCTAATATAAACATTTAGTGAAATTTTCAAGTATTTACTAGTCATTCGTTATAAATTATAAGAAATAAGAAAATCGTTATATGAGAAATCGAGTGAATATTAAATGTTGTAAAAATATGAATTTCAAATGCTCATAAAAATTTAATTTGACTTTATTGTAGACATTTTTTTTTTTTTTTGATAAAGGTAGACAAACTTATGCGGAATCTTGTATTACATTTTCAAATGTTAGATTTAAAAATAAAATTTTTCATGAATTTCTAACTCAAAATAATTTGCAAATGTTCGTAATTTTTACGTATTTTGTCAATATTTGAACTTTACATGCTTATAAAAAAATTGTGACTATGGATTTTTAATTTTTTTCATCTGCCATTGAAACAATATACTAGATGGCATCTATTCAATTTTCAAGCTGTTTTAACCAACGAACAAAATTTTATTGATATTTATAGAAAAGAAAACTAAAAAAATTGAAAACTGAATATGTCCGTAAACAGCTCAAAATATGTCAATATAATATTTGAAATTAATGTTATGGTGTATAGAAAAAGCTAATATAAACATTCAGTCAAAATTTCATGTACCTACAGTCTTTTGTTTTAGAGTTGCACCAAAAACCAAAATCGATTTTCTCGAAAACAGATTTTGCGTAAAAATATATAAAATTATAATATAATATATTCATAGCTCCTCTTAAATCTAACAACATACAATATCAATTCATTGATTCAATATACTATAGTACCTATATTTAACAATGGTCAATTGTAAATTTATTTATCTCACTGAGATAATATAGGTACAATTAAGTATTTATTTTCAAGCATTAATATTTGTCTATTATGTTAAAAAAAAAGGCCTATACAGGTATTATGGACTTTTCAAATTTTATTTTGGATTTAATTGTTTACAAAACATTTTAGGATACTGGATCGGTAAAAAGTTTGGAAATTTACAATATCAAGGATACAATATAAGATCTAGCATACGTTTTCTTTTAGTAATTATTTAAGAATATTAAAAATATTACATAGATAAAAGTTTTTTAAGCATTTGAAGTTCTAATTTTTACAAGTATAACGGATAGTATCCGTTTACTCACAACACATAAATATCATTATATATGAATAGTCAAATTAGGAATAAGTGAGTAGATAAACGACCTCCTTAAACAATTTGGCAATGGACAAATTGCAAATATACAAGACAATAGAAGATTAATCATGTAGTCAAAATTATATTTTCTAAAAACGCAAATCACGTAGGTATCGGTTGACAGGATATGGGGATTGCCAAAGCCACGAGTAGATATATGTATATATACGTAACCTATAGACCAGAATGTGGTAACTGATAAATATTTAGTAATTCGCAGAAGAGATGACTTTCTGCACAACAACACAGATAATAAATTATCTGTCAGAACATTATGGCGAATACTCAGATTAGATTAGGAATATTATCGCAAATGCGTGGGCTGAGTCGATGGTCACACGGACCACATCCGTTAGAGAAGAGATAGCGTATCGATAGGCAGGGGGAGCAGGGAACCGAATATAAAAGGGAGCCTGAAACAGCCTGTATTCAGACGTGTTCACTCCAATTGCACAACAAGCACCTTCACGTCACTCTGTGTAAGAACTTGTCATTTTGGACTTAGTCTAATTACTGAAGAACATTTTAATAAACTACAAAGTAATATTTCATCTGTCTACGAATTTATTTATAAACTACCTTGTCAACATCTTCATCGACAACAAAACAGTCTTGCTTCCTGTAAAAAACATAATATACTCGTAGTCACCTGATGATCAGATAGTAATCTGACCACCTCATACAACGAGAATATTACACAAGATTAGGAAAATTTTGAAAATAAACATCAGTAGCTTCGTAGTTAAAAAAAGCGGATAAGTGGGTCACTGTAATGGATTGTGTTAAATTTGAATTCAATGATATAAAATCATAGTATACGAAAAACGATTCTGAGCGAAGACTATATTATGTCAGCCTAAATATTACTACAAATATATGAATTAATGATATAATTGCGATTAAATTGTTTTATTGTCACAGTAGTTTGTATGTTTGAAAGGTTTACATTTGAAAATGTCATTGTGTGTATAAAATATAATGATATAGGTACTCTATAAAATTTCATTTATCTTCGAATAATATTTTAAAATTTGAACAAAATTACTCAATGTCAATAAAATTGTATTTCTTTCGTCAAAAACGGTGAAAATACAAAACTCCTGATATAATGTTACAATAGCAGTTGATAAATATTAAAAATATATTATATACCGGGTGATTCTTTTATCATAGAACACTCATAATTTCAGAAAGTGTACATTTTTTTGAAAATATTTTTTTACATAGTTTCAAGTCGCTTATAAAACAATGTTTTTCTTAAAAAATTATATTTTTAAATATTTTTTATCCTTATAATTTTTTAAGTTTTTTAATTTTTTGAATGACAACATTGGGTTTTAATTTTATATTCCAAAGCAGAATATTTTTCTTAGTATTTTGATACATGAAAATCGAATTTCGGGTGAGTAGTTTATGAGTTATAAATATTCAAAGTTTTGATGAGTGGCGTGGAGTGGTACGGGGTTACCCCGCGAAATGTTTATCCACTTCTCCGCTCATCTACCTATAGGTACATTTCTCATTTACACACAGATCAAAGAAATTAAATTGAATAAATCGAACGGTCAAAGGGTGTAGCTCGTCGGTAACTATGATATAATAATAATGTCAATAATGAGTATCTACATGTTTGTTAGTATATTACACAGATTTTATTATATTCATTACTTAGACTAGCGGTTCCCAACCTGTGTACCGCAAGCTTATTAGTTATTTCATAGGCACCACGGATCATCCGAGAATGAAAAATATTATTTCCAATTTATTATAGTTAAAAAGACAAGTAATTGTTTTACGTAAGTACAAAATTACTTAGCACACACTGTTTATCTAATGCACTGTTTCTAATCTGTATAAATTAATAGATGAATAACACACACCGCATATAATATTCACATAACATATTTATACACGCACGACTTCTTCGAATTCCACCTTCAGCAGCAATTCTTACGTTGAATTTTGGGTAAATTTGAAAAATACAACTTTTAAAGCAGTTATTCTATTTCGTAATATTTGTTCTCTTTATTTTCAACTATAATTTTGTAATTTGTATAAATAATAATATGTTGAATACAATTATTTAAATCGGTTAATCATCAGAACAAGAGTTCATTTTTATCATGTTTTTTTGTGGTATTCACATGAGGGTACCATCGATAAATTTGGACCAACTAAAGGGCACCGCCGGCTAAGAAGGTCGGGAACCTCTGACTTAGACAGTTGAGATTCAAGAGTTTAGGAAAAAATTCAAAATATCATTAAATGGTGAAAAGTGAGAAGTTTCAGATATTTTCATACAACGCCAAACGAAATTGTACAAAAATCACACCATTATGACGTAGGTATTTTATTGTGTGTGTGTTCAGACGAAACTGTCAAAAAGTAGCGAGCTGTATTCCTACGCGCATTACCAGGTTAAACACTGTAAATGCAGCCAACTATAATTTGTTATATAATAACTGTTGAGAAAAAATAATGCAAATTATTTACTCAGATAAAACCCTAGCCGAACTAAAATCCTGTGTACGCGACTGCCCACGCTTCATACCTATCATATTTTACATATTGTACAACTATTATATTTTATATATAAACCCATTAAAATGTAGCATAATATTTGTATATTATTATGTATATGCCTTCATAGTTCATATTATGATATATTGACATATTATTGTACTCATTTTTTCTTCCAAACGATGGTATGTACAATGTACATAATGCATAATATATATGTGTACTATATATATAAACCTAAAATAATAATCGAAGGGTAGAGTGAACAATGATATCGACAATGACATTATTTAATTATACCACAATGTAAATTCCACATCTCTAATATTATATCTATAGTTCAAAGACTTTTTTTCAAAGCTGTTTTTTTTTCTTATCCTTAATGATATTTTTTTACACGAAGTTTGGTGGAGTGCTTTTGTTGGGATATTTTAATCAATATTCCAACTCCTAAAACTGTGTGTAGTACGAAAATATTGAAATGTAATGAAATGTAAAAGTATGTTATTAAAATTAAACCTTTATAATATTATGACGCATATAGTTTTATAGTTTCATATTTTTTTATATTTTAATGTTTTTTTTTAATCAAACTGCATTTTATAATTATTGTATACATTCTACACTGACACACGGTACCTACACAGTAAAAAATAAAATATTTTTTATTGTTACTTATTATTAGTTGTAAATATTCATTGCTCTTGAGAATAGATATTTTATAACACTATTATATAGCCGTCGCTGTCAGTATATTACTATTTATAATTAATATTAATTTTACTAACCAGACACTAGACATATAAGGTCTATAAGGTCACTCTGTCATGGTGTATTAGGTACAGGGACTAAAATTGTGTGTAGTACGAAATGCTAAGCGTGGAATACGAAATTAAAAAGTGTGTAACGACCTGTAATAGCTATTAACTAGTAACTTTTGTTTAACTGTTTTTTCTTCAAAAATTATTTGATGGTATATCAGAAAATAGATATAGATAAGAATTTTAAATACTAATAACAATTATTACTAGGAGTTGTTTGTTACTAATTTTTGCTTAAAGATAAAATATTTAAAATATTATAAAATGAAAAATAAAAATATTTCTAATGATCGATAAGTTAAATATGAAATAATACAAATAATTATCAAATAATAGTCAATACATGTACCCATAGACAAGAATACTAATAGATAGGCAACTGCTGTGTTAATTATTGGAGCATTGCAAACCCCGCTACTGGTGCTTGGTGTCAGAACTAAAGCGAGGCGGCCGCCAGAATACATTCCCGCTTTTTTTTGAATTAACCAATTGAAATTCTTTTTTTTCTTACAAAGTTATTTTTTTAATTATTAGGTGTTTTGAAAACAATAGAAATTAAAATAAAAACAGATTTTTTCAATATAAAACATTTATTAAAAATATTCAACAGCATAATATACATAATAATAATATACACTTTTATTAGGTAAACCATAAAAAATTTAATCAATCATAATTGTTTATAAAATATTGTAAATGTAGTGACAGTCAAAATAAAATCATATATATAATATACAAATCCCATTTTTATCGTTTTTTCCGTTCAGAATCTAAAAATATTTAAAAAGCGGGACAGCTAGTTATTATGTCATAAATTTGTCTTAATTATTAAATAAATAATGAACATGTTAATTTAAAATTATTTTGTCATAAAGTATGAAATGTAGTCTTGCAAGTTTTCAACGTCACAAAAATTCACATGAGGTTATACACATAGTCAATATTAAAAATATAATTGATAAAATTAAAAGTACAATAGTAAGGTATGTAAGAATATATGTTATATTCTCAATACTAAAAAAAAATATGAGTAACAAAATAAAATTATTTGTATTTTGATTTTTTACAAAAAATTTGGTAACGATGAAAGGCACTCACTTTTATTTGGTCCCTTTCATTTTTACCGATGCCCAGTTTCCCAGACAAAATACGATTTATTTGAGTGCACCAATTGTGGATCATTAATTTAATAACAAAATCAAAAAATTGTTTAGGGAACAATTGACCATGCTCTTGACAATTTATCATATTAATATTAAGTTGGTCTGTCAATATTTTTGTTAATTCATTTTTTAATGTTTTATGATGACAAATTGAGGGCAAAAACTGAGCAATCAAGTCAATTGAATTTTTTACTAATGGGCAAAACATTTTATTAGGATACTTTAATAAAAGTTGACCATTTGGGTTATAGTCTCGGCAACAGTTAGTTGATGTCCCTTAGTTGTTGTTAAAGAACAAACTTGATTTAAACAAACTGTGCAGTTTTTGAATAAAATATTATTTAATTTTTTAATTACAAACCCAGCAATATAGTTGTGAGTCTGGAACTGTAAATCTTGTAAGATCTCTGAACTACAACTTGTTATTAATTTAGGAGTACCATTCGAAACTCTAAGTTCAGGTTCTTCACATTGATCTGGCAAATTTTCTTCGAATGTTTCAAACAGTGTCTTATAAGACGTGAAACAACCATCGCTAAAGTCCTCTTCACAATTATTGCTACCAGGGGAATGTGACGACATTAAGTTGTTCAGCAGCAGAGTTCTGTATGAGGAAGTGAATTGGTAACAAGTTGGGTTGGTGTTTCTGTATCCCAGGACACGCAATGCTCCGAAAAAATTCTCTAGTGAATCTTGGTTAAAGTTTCTTAACAGTATTGATTTTATACCCATCTTGTTCAATAACTTAAATACCTTTTGAAATCCTAAAAATGTTAAGTATATATATAGTAACATACTCTGTGTAATGAAATGAACAGTTAAGATTTACCTTTAATAGTTTTTATCCAATTCTTAATTGTTGGAGGTTGAGGAACTGTCTTTTTTTTACTAACAGGCTCTATGAAGTACATTGACTGCAACACTTTGAGCGACACTTCCCATAACTCATGATGTGGAGAGTATCTTTTCAGGCCTGTGCGATATATTTTCCCGTCTACTACTTTGTCATAGCTCCCATTTACTGAGTCAAATAATTTGTCAAAAAATTGGCAGAATTTGGCAGTGTCTTTGGCCTTTACATTCAAAATTTTTTTTGCTGAAACATAATGAACAATTTTTGTACTTATAGAATAATGCATTTTTCAATGTTGGAAAATATTATTGAGTGTTAAGAACAACAGTATTGATAACTATGCTTAAATAGCAGACATCTTTAAACATGCTACTAAAATAACTAAAATAAATAAATAAAATTTTTTTTTAGGGAATAGATTATAGTAGATACATTTGTACTTAATGCTCAATAACGGTCCGTTGCTAATATTTTTACTTACAAGCTAAAAATGACATTATGGATGCAACTCTTTCGGATAATACTTGCACAGCACGTTTGACTTTCATTTTTTTAAATTTTATTAGGAATTACATGTTCGGCTGTCAGCCTTGGTAGCATTCTCACATCCTCGATCTTGCAGTCCAATTCATATAGCTCGGTATTGTCACTCCAGCTGGCCTCCATTTGTTGTCCGTCCATGGTGAATAAAACATTTTTATTGAGAAGGTTGTTACGTACTCCTTTCAATAGATGCGTGGGATCATATATATGTACAACATTCAATATATCTGCTCCACATTGAACATTATAAAACTCTTCTTTAAATTGAATATGGTTTCTTAGTGCCTCTGCTCTAGTGTCACGATGCAGGATATTAATGGTAGCTTTGTTTGTGGCCCCTTGATCACAAACAGATGCAACAACATGCAACCCTGTTTCATGCACTGCTTCGATAACATTTTTTATTTGGTTTGACAAATCATGGCTACTGGTGATGCCCTTGCAAAATGTATAAGATATAGGTTGCTTATATTTTTTAACCACGCCACGAATCATAAACACCAAGCTGTGGTCAGCAAAATTTTGGGTCCTTCCTTACCATTGTCTTCAAAACCAGTTATCATGCCAGTATTATGATCATACATCAAGTTTGGGTCCAGACTGACCTCATCAAATAAAATTGCACAGAGTTTTTGTCTTTTACTTAACTTTACGACATTGGTTTTCAAAACTTTCATCAAAGTTCGATCAATTCCTGGATTCACTGGGATTTTGGATAGTAAATTCGTTAAAGTTTTTCTGCCAGGTAGAGTGAATAGTTTTGCCAAAGTTCGATATGATTTGGCACTCTGTTTGTAGAGAGATAAGCTGAGTAGTTTCTCCTCGTCTAAAGTAAATATTCTACCCCGTGCTTTTTGAATTGTTGCACGCAGTTGTAAATTTTTGAAAATGGCTGCTGCAGAAGTCCTACTACTTACGGTTTTTGAATTTAAAAACCCTTCAGAAAATTTCTTAGCTGCTGACAAACGACTTTTGAAGCTGGATGATTTCTTCTGTTCCCACCGCAGATATACAGATATACGTTACTCGGCAATACACCTTCTCTGTATAGTGACTTGCATTTCGGTGTTAACTGGCTCATTTTTCTTACACCAATGTAAGACAATACCCCTAAACAAAATGTCAAAGCAATTTTCAAATTTTTGAATTAAATACTATTAATTGTAACTAAAAAATCAAATTCATTAAAAAATTTAATTTTGGTTTTTAAAAGCTACAATCAATAAGCATAAAAATAAGAAAAAAATTAATAATCACCAGTTTTTTTAAGCACTTTACTGGTTTTTTGATTACAACTACTGCATTAGCTTAAAAACAAAGCAATAAAATCAAGCAAAGAGATAAAGCATAAATACACTAGTTTATTATACATACATTGAAGAAGCGAGTCATCGTCTAGCTTGGAAATTCCTTCCAACTCAGATTCTTCTGTTGAACAAAATCAAATTTATTGAACGGAAAATATAACAACTTTTTTATAGGCATACCTGAGGATTCATATTCAACACGTTCTCTGTTGAAATGTGACGGTGTAGATGATGGTAAACAAGTTTAGCCTAGGTCAAATGCATTTATTACTTTGCCTGATGTACAAGGAACTAAAAACAACAAAACAGTAACGTTTGAAAAACTTGCCTGCCAGGGATCGTTTTTAAAAATTCTATCATTTCATTAAATTAGTAAAAATATATTTGTATAGAAATTAATGTGCATTAAACTATAACTAATAATTATTTGTTGTTTTAAAAATTAAAAATTAAAATACATACGTTGAATAACTGAATCCTCATGAAATATTGATATTTCTTCTAAATCAGTGTCTTCTATACTACAAGAAGTGGACGGTGTTTTAAAACTATCAACACTAGGAACTGTAAATAATAAATGTAATTTATTAGATTTTTCTATACTTGTTATACATCAGTTAAATTAGCATACCAGATGATTTGTACTGTGGCCGATCACTACAAGAAGTGGACAGTGTTTTAAAATTATCAACAATAGGAACTGTAAATAATAAAACAAAAAAAAATAAGTATATAATACTAAAACTAACCTATAGTAAATAAACTTACCAGATAAATGTAAAGAAGGGACAACCAAACATTTCAGTTTTTTGGTCCCTGGACTTATATCATAGTCTAAAAAATGACTCGAACAGATTCGTTTTTTCTCATAAACTATTGACGGATCGAGAGATCTTAAATTTCCACCAACAATTTCTACCCATTTATCAAAAGTCTCTTTATTGTTTTTGGGATTTGGAAAACGATGTGATGATGTGCCTTAAATTCAAAATTGTATAATTTAATACTGTTATAGTATTTAATATTAAATTTAAAGTAGGTATAATTTGTAAATGCTTTAAACTATACTCATCTCAAATTAATAATTTAACAAATATATTTTTTTTACATCATATATAGCAATTGAATAATATAAGTTATATAACATTAAAACATAACAACTGTCAATTTGTAATTTGAAATGATTAATTTTTTAAAAACATTTATAATTGCAACTCGCATAATATATAATTTACAACTTAATAAGATATATGAATATATACAAAATTATGTTATCAAGAAAAAGAACAGAAATATTTGTGTTTTTGTATTGGATTATTTTTATTTTATACTTCCATAGTAATATTTTCGTATAAACGAAAAATTCAAAATGTTTTTAACTTGATAGATTTTTTTAAAAGCAACTGAGAAAAGCTAAGTTATTTCAACTGTAAATTAAACTAGTTAAGTTCATAAGTTGATTAGAAAATAAACTAACTAGTTAAGTTAAAAAGTTAAAAAAAACATAACTTTTTTAATTAACTTTAACAATTTAACTAGTTAATGCCCACCTTTGCTTATAGAATAGCACGTATCTACGCTGAGTATTCAATGGTAAAAGATTCACCCTGTATATAATAAATATATCGTATATGTGCTATCTACAGAATATAATTTCTATAATATTTAACAACAATGACACATAACACATTTTGTTGACTCAAATAATAGTAAGATTAGGTCTGCAAAGGGCATTTCCAGTAATTAAGTTATTTTACTCTATATTATACAAGTGTCTTATATAATATATTTAACATACAAAAATAGACTCAATAAAGATGAAGAATGAAAGATATATTGCAACCAATCATTAATACCCCTTAATACATTTTTAATTTTCCAGGATTCTACTCTAAATGGCTTTATTACTCTATGAAGACAGAAAATTAAATAATAGCGCTAGCTGATTAGATAGGTATACAATTATGTATTCGTATTTAATATTCGGATGTGAGTACTGACTACTGAGTAGCTAAGTGAAATCATTGAAATCATTGCCTAGGTACCTACTACTCCGCTTTTTAAACTCTAAATACTTAAATCAATCTGAAAATATTCTACTTCGAAATATGAAATTAAAATATTGAACCTGGTTTAAAAATTATATAATTTAATATCTTTTAATCAAACAACTACAATATAATACACGAACCTGTTGAAGAACATCCAACCACACAACAGTTGTAGGCGTATCTTGGCATCGTTTTAATTTGCCAAAAACCAAATAAAAACACTAGGCGGCGACGTAGAGAAGCCGGCACAACAGGATGAAAAGTTTAACTTGAACCACAGACGAAAAAAATACTACTTGAACAGTCAGAGCAGAATGCAGATAACTGATATAACAGTAATTCGTTATTCGGTATTGGCGGTACGCAGTTTTAATGATGGGTCGTTGGGTGGGTGGCGGTGTCGGTGACTAGAGCGCTCGTCGTGCCTGGTGAATGAACCTCCAATGTCTGTAAATCTACTATACAGTTACCAGCCCCTGCATGTACCTACCTACCTACCTATTATTATAAAAGAACTATTACTTAATATATTATGTTGTTTCAAATCATGATATAAGACAAAATAATATTATTGTTAATGTTTGAAAATTATTTATTATAATATATTAATTTTTTCAATGATGAGACGTATACCTAGTGTATATTTGTGATTAAATATTTATAATGTGGTAATTACACTAATTAGATTATAAAAGTATACCCAAAATGACGAAGAAATACTCTTTAAAGAGTGGGTCTACCTTTTTTATTTTTAAGTTATGGGCGGCAGTTTGCATTTGACATTTTATGTCTTTGCTTTGGCACATAGAATCGAAAAACGTTACGTTACATGAAGCGTTACGTTACATATTACCATGGCAACCAGTTATATATTATTTTGAAATTTCCTATGGAATGTTTTGTATATAAATGGTTGCCATGGTGATTTGTAAAACATATTATTTATATAGAGTTGGCAATTTTAATGGGCAACGAAGTGAACGGGATCTGATATTTTTATATACTTAGATAGATTATACCTCTGAGCAGAACATAGGCTAATTTAAAAAAGGAGAGGACCAAAGACCCAGTGGCATGCTGAAGGGGGGGAAGGGGTTATATCCCCCCCAAAATGTTTTTTTTTGCCAACCTACAGAAAATCACTTATAAGTAATTACAGCTGTTGAGAGTAATTAATTTGTGTTAATTATTAATTTTATTCTTTGAGTCAACAAGCTTGAAGTTTAATACGAAGCTCTTAATATATTCTTACAAAATCAGTTGAAAAAAATATAAATACAGTCACAATTTTTTTTTATGAGCATTTGGTTCAAATTTTGACCAATTACGAAAAAATCACGAAAATGTGCAAATTATTTTGACTTAGAAATTCATAAAAATATTATTTTTAAATCTAACTATCTAAGATTTGATAATTTAATACAAGATTCCTCATAAGTTTGTCTACCTTTATCAAAAAAAAAAAAAAAATGTTTACCGGAAAGTCAAATTAAATTTTTGTGAGCGTTTGAAGTTCAAATATTAACATCATTGGATATTCACTCGATTTCTCATGTAGCGATTTTCTTATATTGTATTTTTTTTTATACAATATTTAACAATATATTTTTATTTGTTTGATCAAAAAGCATGAAAATATAATACACGGGTTATAATATATTTTTACAATAGCAGTTGAAAATATTAAAAATACATATTATGCACAATTTTTTTTATAAATATTTAAAGTTTTAATTTCGACAAAATTTATCAAACTTAAAATTTAAAATGCGGGTAAGTGGATGGCACTCTGCTGTATAGTAGGTTACAAGTGGGTCAATGTATAATGGATTATATTATACTTGAATTCAATGATATATGATAATTTGTATCCAGGATAAAAAACAAATAAAAACCATTGTAAAACCATTGTAAACCCATTAGCTTCTAAAATGATTTAGTAGTTAAAACTTTACTTATATATATTAATAACAACAATATAAATATAATATACGGTATCTTACGCTGCCAAACCGTCTCGGCTCAGAACCGTTTTTTGCACACATGAAATAAATCATTGAATTTAAATTTACAGTCATCCACTTGTAGCCTACCCTACTGCCCTACTCTACAGTAGAGCGACTTCCACTTATCCGCCTTCATTGGTTTATTTTTTTTTTAAAATTGTGCCCCTCCCCATTTGGAAATCCTTTGAACGCCACTGCAAAGACCAACCAAAGTATCGATACTTTACTAGTGTCTGTAGTATCGGAACGTCCCTATGTTCAGACTCTTCCGTAGATTACCTAGGTATGTGCTACATATGATAGCAAGAACAACAAAGACATAAAATGTGGTACTTCGTTGCAGACTCGTATGCAATATGTTTATGATTTTTTTTATAAAAATCAAACGCATCACATATTTTTTTATGTATCTTCAAAACTATTCAACATTTTAACGTATTTTTTTTTATCTTAAAGCTATTTAAGTTTTCTATTAACCAACATCCGCAATTAAACCAGAAATGTGCAAATTATTTTTGTTAATTTGAAAAATTAATTATTTTTTTATCAAAAATTAATATTTTTAAAAGTAAATCGCGTATAACTCCAATATATTTAGTATTTGTTGAAATGTACAATTAATATTAGTAGTCAGCCTTGACACGTGTGTACAATTTAGTATCTAGTTATACGAGCGTAAGACTCACTCTCTATATGGATGTAACATGACCTCGGTTGTGCATATATATAGGGCCTTCGAAGTATGTAAGAATCACTTGCACAGCCACCGTCGTACAGTGCGTATACGGTGTGTGTGTACAGTCACGTTAAATTGTCCAGTTGTACGTTATTATAATATATTATACTCATACATAATCATATTGTCGTGTTATTCATTTATATTAATAATAAAACGGTTAGTCTGTCAAGCTGCACTTTAAACAGTATTTATCATGAGTTTTTTGCTTATTGTATTATTCTACTGAATAATACCTGAAATAAATTAAAAGTTTGACTTTCATATATTCCATAGACCATAATTACAGAATTATACACTGCTAAACAGTACACGTCTGTTATGATTTAAATTATTGGCAATGGATTATCACCACGTTGTATGGCCAAATTCCTTCCCAGATCAATTTTCAATTAATGTTTGGGCTGGAATAATAGACAATTTAGTTATTGGACCACATGTTTTACCTAATTGGCTAAATCAAGGAACTTTTTTGGATATTTTTACAAGAGATATTACCACTGGCTTAGAAGACGTGCCACTTACAATACGCCAAGTAATGTGGTGTCTTTATTCAGATTTTAATGAGTTCCTAACTCCAAATATATTCAAAAGTTTCGTGATTTTTACGAATTTTTTACAAATTCGAACATTAGACCCTCATAAAAACTATTGTGGGTTAGGTATGCTCAACTATTTTTTTAATTTCCACTATCAACAACTTACAAGGAACCTTGTAATACAATATTAATTTTTTTGACGGATTGAAAAACTTTCCATCTACATTAGTTAAAAAAAACTAGTATAATAATTAAAAATGTCATTTGACTAGTATTTTCAAAATTGTATGCTATGTATTAAGTAAAAAAGTCGTGTATTTTTATAATATTATACACTTACTTAATTTTTAAAGACCCCCAGCCCCACCCAAACAAAAAATTTAAAATACGCCCCTGGTTATTTAGGTATATTTTGATTGACTAGTACGTTATAATAAAAATAATAACTACAGTAGGTATGTGTAGACTTTGATTATTGCTATATTAATATTTGTATTTGGTTGTTTATCTATAAATAAAAAAAATGTATAGGTAGGTAAGTGGCTAAGTGGGTACCGATCTGCTGTACGTTAGGCGTTGAGTGGGTGGTGGGTCACTGTACAAATGATAATATAATATGAAAGTATTCAAAAAACGATTATGATCGAATGTCAACTGTCAGCCTTTACTATAAGTATATTTTATGATATTATTATTGCTACAAAAGTAATTTATTTTACCACCTAGGTATTAGACATTAGTAATACAGTAGGTTTAAATCATTTACAAAATGTTGTTGTATAAACTATAAAGTATAATTATAAGTAATTTATTTTTTGGTGTCTGTCATCACCCTTTGGGGCAGTAAAACTGCTTCGATATTTCAACAACAGTATCTTGTTCGATAGGAAACTGAATCTAGTTGCTATATTAGGGAAATAAAATTCCCAATAGTTTTCAAATACGCGGGGAAAAATAACATAAAAAGTAATAACTACGGAAAATTATAAATTTTAGGTAAAATTGGTTTTTGATGAAATCGATATTGGATTTTGGTGTAACTCTAAAACAAATAACTGTATATAGGTACATACATTTTTCAGTAGTTGTTTAATTATTTTTCTATACACGATAAAATTTTTCAAAATGTTTTGATTTGTTTTGAACTATTTACGGACATTTTCAATTTACAATTTTTTAAATTATTTTTTCTATGAAAGTCAATAAAATTGTATTTGTTGGCTAAAAAGCTTGAAAATGTAATACAAGAAAGCTCCTAATATATTGTTACTATGGCGTTTAAAAAATAATAAAAATCCTTAGTCACAGATTTTTTTATAACTATTTAAAGTTCAAATCTTGACAAAATATTGAAAAATCAAGAAAATTAGCAAATTATATTGAGTTAAGAATTCATAAAATTTTTCTTTCTAAATCTAAGATTAAAAATTAATTGGTAAATGGCTCCTGATACATTCCGAAAAGTATTTAAAATATACAGGCATGTTTTTTTTTTTTTTATAATCGTTTTAAGTTCAAATTTTGACGTTATTTATCAAAGTGAATATTTACAAATTATCTATTAGTTAAAAATATATAAAACGTAGACTTTTATAGCTAAGGGTTACAAATTGAAAACAAAGTTCTACGTAAATAGGTCAAATATACGTTTTTTGACAATAATATCATCAAATATTATACTTAGTAATATCGTAGGCTGGCTGACTGCCTACACATCGATTTTCTTATAGGTACTATATCATTAAATTGAAATTTAATACAGTCCATTAAAGTGACCCATTTGTAACCTACTGTACAGCTGAGCGACACCCACTTGCCCACTTTTTTTTTGAATAATGTTTAGTGTAATCTAGACGTATAGTTGGAAATATACAAAATTTATAGATGTACCAATAGAAATATTATTTCTAACAGTCTGCACGTCAGCAGATCGTTATAATATACCTACACATCATAAAACATACTGCATAATATATATAATCTATATTAAGTATAGGGTGGCCATTCGTCCCGGCTTACCGGAAAAAATAAATATATAAATATAGATACCTACATTAATATATTTTTTTTATGAGAACAATTTCATTTTGGCATCCCGAATTGTACAATCTTAAAATTTAATCTAGTCACCCTAATTTTGGTACCTAGTCCTATGCCTAATGGTATTATATATATATTATAATATGTATTACAAAATAGAAAATTTGACTAAACTAAAATATAAACTTAAACTTAAACCAAATACAATCTAATAATAATTAAAAGGTATAATAATTGTAAATTTTTAGTAAAACACTCATTCACCGCTCCGATAAATGATAAATATTTATATTACCTACCTACAAGATAATGTTGATGAATATCGAAACAGTTTTACTGCCCCAAATGGTTGATGATAGATACCAAAAAAAAAAAGAAAAACAATTACTTATAATTATACTTACTAGATCTACCTCTCTAGTTTCATGATACAGGTAGTCGTTCAATTTCGCTGTTTGTCAACCAAAATTTTTATCAATATAAATATATAATAGTATATTATGAAAAATTATAATATTATGTGGTGTGTGACTGTATAAAGTATATATCTGTACTTTTATTACTATTTTACATTTAATAGGTATACAGTGCATACTTACATATAATTCTCAACACTGCTGCTCGAACTATGCTGCCGCATTGGGTTGCACATTTTTTTATACGCAGCAAAATTGTTCTTTTGTTTATTTGATTCTTGTATAGAAAAATACTTGATTTTGTTCTCGAAATTTTCAATTTCAAAATGTTTAACAAGGAAATTTGGATTTTGTATTTTTGTTTATTATGTATAGCAAACTAATATTTAGTTTTTCCCTGGAAATAATCGTTGATGACGACAATACTTATCGGAAATCTAAAAAATAAATACACATTAGGCGGATTCCCGTATTATTATTACAACGATTATTTGACAATATTGTCCATTTAAAATAAATGGAATTATTATGTACCTAGTTTCGATAGTTGCATTTGTCCGCCTGGAGAGGTTTGTCACACGCGTGACGAATTGGCAGTTTTTACACGTTTTTGATGAGCACATTCCCTATATTATATTATTTGTTTAAAATTTTACACAATAAATTCATTACGAACCATAAAAAGTTTATGTTTATGGTTCTCAATATAGAAAAAGGTGGGTAAGTGGGTGTCATTCTGCTGCACAGTAGTTGCCAAGTGAGTCACTGTGGATGGTGTAATATTTGAATCCAATGATATAATATCATTGTATCAGAAAAATGGTTCTGAGCAAAGACAGTTGTTGGACAAATCTTGTTTTAAATTTTTAACCTTTAGATATAAAAGTTGACCATTTTATAAATTTTTAACTACAAAATAATTATTAAATTTTAAATTCGATAAATTTTGGCAAAAATCGAACTTTAAATGCTTACCAAAAAAAATGTTGTTTATGTATTTTTTTTATATTTTCCACTGCTATTGTAAAAATATATCAGGAGCCTTGTATTTCACGCTTTATGGCCCAACAAATAAAACTTTATTGATATGCATACAAAAAAAAAACTAAAAAAATTTAAATCTGAAATTTTCCGTAAACAGCTCAAAAAGAATCAAACATTATTCAAAATGTTATGGTGTATAGAAAATGAAAATATAAACATTTAGTGAAATTTTTATATTCATGCAGTAATTAGTTTTTGAATTACAATAAAATAGCAAAATCGCATGAGAAATCAAATGAATATCCAATGTTGTAATAATTTGAAATTCAAACGCTCATAAAAATTTTATTTTATTTTCTTATATATATATTTTTTTTTTTATATAATGGTAGATAACCTTATAAGGATTATTGTTTTACATTTTAAAATCTTAGATTTAAAATTTTTAGGTAACACAAAATAATTTATATGCTATTATAAAAAAAGATTGTGACTTTGGATTTTTAATATTTTTTATCTATCTTTGAAAAAATATATTAGGAGCCTTCTATTAAATTTTCAGGCTTTTTTATCCAACAAATAAAATTTAATTGATATTTATAGAATAAAAACCTAAAATAATTGGTAACTGAAAATGTCCGTAAACAGCTCAAAATAATTCAAAATATTTTGAAAATGTTATGGTGTATAGAAAATGTTAATATAAACTTTCAGTGTAAATTGCATGTATCTACGGTCATTTTTTTTAGAGTTATACCAAAAACAAAACCGATATTACGTAAAAATTTCCGTTTTTCCTTAATTTTTATGCTGTTTTTCCCAGCTAATATAAATATAATATAAAATATCCACAATGACAAACCGTCACTGAATCGTTTTTCGTATACAATGATATTATATCATTGAATTCCAATTTAATACCATCTATTATACAGTTACCCACTTGACACCGATGATCGTGATAACTATGATGAGTTATTTTTTGTTTATAACGATCCGAATTCCTCACATTAAAAAATAAGCCGTCCAAATTACTCTTTAGAGGACGCTACGCACCCGTATGTGTTGTCTCCGTCTTACACAATCACGACATAGCAAATTGTCGTTCACTATCCTCAATTTTAGGTAAGAACATTATCTGGGTCTTAGCGTGGGCGATTTTTTAATATTTTAATTTTCAAGCGAGATATGAACATTTTAAATTTTAAATATTTTAAATATTTGATATTTCACATACCCTTATATTTCTCAAAAATTAAAATATCGAAAAATCGCCCACTATAATAATAACTAACTATAATAAAACTTCGAGTTATCCACGAAAATATTCGAGTTAAACAAGATTTTTTTATATTGTTTAAATAGGAAATTCTAGGGACCGGAGTAAAAGTTCGAGGTATCGACGATTTCGAGTTAAAGATGTTCGAGATAACCAAGTTCGACTGTACTTAAACCAAAAACAAATACATTACTAATGTGTAATGTATTTTATAATGTAAACGGTGAGAATTCAAATGGATGAAAAATAACAACCGAAACGTTTTTATTATACACTCGTAACGTACATTTTAAACTAGGTTTTACTAGAGCCTCCTAATGGCCAATTTAAATCAATATGTTTATATTGAATAAACGTTTGTTTTAACAAAACAAAACGTTCTTTCTTATCGACATTTAAGCATTAGTATACCCACAATTTATCACAATGAATTAATTTTGTAAGGTTTATGTATACCTATAAAATGTATGTCTAATATCTAGACTGACAAACTGTCTCCGCTCAGAATCGTTTTTCTTATACAGTGATATTACCTATATCATTGAATTCAAATTTAATACTATCTATTATACAGTGACCCACTTGTAACCTATTGTACAGCAGAGCGACATCCACTTACCCACCTTTTTTTTCTATGAATGTCAATAAAATGTTATTTGCTCTGAAAAAAAGCTTGGAAATTTAATACAATGACATTTGAAAAATATTAAAAAACCATAGGCACAATCTATCATATGTTTATTTTATCAATTCCTATACGGTTATACTTGATAACATTTTCAAAATATTATGAATTGTTTTGAGCTGTTTTACGGACAAATTTCAAATTTCAAATTTTTAGTTTTTTTTTTAGTATAAAATCTATAAAATTTTATTTGTAGTCCGAAAAGCAAGACTGGGCATTAACGAGTTAATAAGTTAAATGTAAGTTAAAAGTTAAGTTACTTTTAACTATGTTAATTAACGAGTTTAATTTTTTCTTCTGTTATTCAGTAACTTACGAGTTAATTATTTTCATTGCCACGTAAGTTAATTTTTTTCCTAAGGCCACGGGTTTAAAATAAATTCAATTTTGTAAAAAGCATTTTATAAAAAGGTGGGTAAGTGGATGTCGCTCTGCTGTACAGTAGGTTAGAAGTTGGTCACTGTATAATGGATGGTATTAAATTTGAATTCAATGATATAATATCATTGTATAAGAAAAACGATTCTGAGCGGAGACGGTATGTTAGTCTAGGTATAAGACATAATATTATATTAGGTACCTATAATAAATTCCAAATTAACTATATCATAATATTTATTAGGTACTTATAACGCGTTATACATCAACAAAAAACCGTGGTACTATCATAGATATGTAATAGTATACTTTAGAAGTTTCAAGTACCCACGAATAATGTTATACAATCACAACAAAATATCTAAAATAGTTATTCCAGGTTTTTTAATATGTAATTTCGTCTAAATTTGAACTTAAAATGACTATAAAAATAAACTGCGTAAATGTATTTTTTAGATTTTTTGGTAACAGTATTAATTACTTACGTGGAATCTTGTTTTAAATTTTCAATTCTTAGATACAAAAATTGAACATTTTATAAATTTTTAACTACAAAATAATTTTTCAAATTAAAATTTGATAAATTTTGTCCAAATTTGATCTTTAAATGCTTATAAAAAAAAATTGTGCCTATGTATTTTTAATATTTTTCAACTGATATTGTAACAATATATCAGGAGCTTTGTATTA
>NC_042493.1:102659519-102670668 GCF_005508785.2 Acyrthosiphon pisum
AAATCAATACATTCATCGTTCCACTCAGAATCTAAAAACAGCTCAAAAAGTGTCAAATTATTTTCAAAATTTCATCGTATATATAAAATACTAATATAAACATTCAGTAAAATTTTCAAATATCTACAGTCATTCGTTTTTTAATTACAACAAAATAAGGAAATCGCTACATGAGAAATCGAGTGAATATCCAATGTTGTAAAAATTTGAATTTCAAACGATCATAAAAATTTAATTTGACTTTCTTTATAGATATTTTTTTTTGATAAAGGTAGATTATTCTATAAAGAATCTTTTATTACATTTTAAAATCTTAGTTCTAAAAAGAAATATTTTTACGAATTATTAACTCAAAACAATTTGCTAATTTTCGTGATTTTTCCATATTTTATCAATTTTTGAACTTTAAATGCTTATAAAAAAAAACTGTGATTATGGATTTTTAATATTTTTGAATATTTTTTTTCTGCTTTTGAAACAATATACTAGGAGCCTTTTATTAAATTTTCAAGCTTTTTTAATCAACTAATAAAATTTTATTGATATTTACGACTCCGTCACCGGACTAAATTAATCGTAATCAAGATGAATATAATTTACTGATGTTTGTACCTAACGTAACGTAGCGTGCGATGTACGTACGGTGATGATGATCTATGTTTATATATTACCTACCACGATTATACTATGTTATTATTATTATTATACACCTATATGCGTTTAGACGGGCTTAAGTGATAATACCGTGGCAGAGTATTATTTGTACCTATTACAGCGAAATAAAAGAGCCGAGTTCCGTTTTCAGGGAGTTATTCGGACGCAGTTTTGGTTTAATCCGGAGTGCTATACGCACGAAATGTCCGTTTAACGATATTAATAAATAATATTATTGAATTTTATAATATTATCATGACGAACATAATAATATTAAATATTATATACGTAAATGTATTATGATACATCCCCGCAAAACAATATGCCCTGACAAGAATCCCGTGGACACTGCACAAGTACAGATTGTTAGGTGTGCTCAAAACAATAATTTTTTATGATATTAATATTATGTTAGACTATAATCGTGTTAGATAATGCATAGAAATCATGACATTATCATCGTGTATGTTTCTGTCTATCAAAATTAATAAATACTCGCTTTTAGTAGGTATATGACAATCGCCTTATATCAATAATATTAAAATTTAAATAAAGATAAGATATAATATTATAACTCCCGCTAAAGAAATTTCAATTTATGTGAGTATTTCGGAATTAAATAACACTGTCTTGCCTTTAAAATGCGATCACGTTTAATTTTGAACTTTGATATTGCGTTATTCTCAATCTTTTTAGGTTAATCTTAATCATCAGTCTCCCGTACTTACGGTTTGTTGTGTGCCAACCACAACAAATCTCATCAAATAGCTTATGCCGCACTGTGGTCCAAAATGAAAGTTAAGCGCGTCAAAATTAATAAAAAAAAAAAAATTGTCTTATAAATATTTTTCTGATGATAAACTGGCTGTATACAAAATATTGATCACAAAAATAACTTTTTGTAATACCCATATCAAAATAACTGCAGATAAGAAATGCATTATCACGAGTAAACATGTGAACGTTGTTCATTTATCGAGTAAACTCCGAAAAGAAAGTAGGTACCTATTATATTTTTCATGTGTTTATGTGAAATTTTTTTTGTTTTACTTTGAATAATTAATATGGACATAGAAAGTGAAGGTAAGTTGTTCAAGTTTGCAAATTGCTACAGTTTTATTTATTTAATTGTATTGCAGTATTAAAACTATTGAATAATTGATAATTTCGTAAATTTAAAGATCTCTGAATGGGAATTGCCCAATATTGCCTTTTAATAAACTATTGTAGATTATAGTACAAGTTCTCAGCTTTCTAATCATGTATAATTTATCTGCCATGTTGTACAGTTATTAAACGACGAACATTTTATGTTTACTTTAAATAATAGTACCTATTTAATTTATCAATATTGGGACATTTAAAACAGTTTAACGTGCAGACCGTGTTCATCCTGATTTCTGACATTGGATTAAATTTCATTTGTGGTTTATTTCGGACTCTCTTTACAGTTTATATCCCCTGTAATATATGACGTCAGTAACCACTTTTATCGTGTTATTCCATCTGTTACCATTGATTTTCATCATCTTAATTCGAGAGAACATTCGGGGTTCATAAAAAATAATAAATAAAACGTAATGATTAGGGCAGATGACTTATAGCATTTGTATAGTTTTTTTGCATAGTCACAAAAAGACCAGAGTGAGAAAGAAATACGTTCCATGCTTCCACAAAGCTAGTTTTAAAAGTTTATTTTGCATATTATATAAATGCATATTTTGTGACTTTTGATTTTTAGGGCATATTTTAAATAATTTATCATTTTATCAATATTTTTTTGTCGACGTTTTTATTTATTTATTTATACAACCAAAATAACGTTAAATTTAAATTTTGATCATAATGTTAATATGGTTGTTGATTTTTCCCAGACGTATGTTTTTCCAAGCAACCCATAAAATAAACCCAAATAATTTAAATAATTAACTGTAAAAGTTGTTAAATAAAGTTCTAAATAAAATGTATTTATTAAAATAATAGGTATCAACAAAAAATTCTTATTTTTTGTTCAAAAATATTTATTTTAAAATGCATATTTTATATTTTTAATGAATATTGTGTATATTTAAGAGCATATTTGTTAATTTTTTAGAGCTAGAAGTCCTCTGCCCTAATAATGATGAACTATTTAAGAACGGGTCACTCTATACGTGCGGTCAATATCATAATCGAACCCACAGGTTGTTCTATAAAAGTACCTATAGAATCGAACGAATTCGTCAATCATGTGAATTCAGTCTAATAATAATTAATATTAGAATGTAATATTTTACGATGTAGTATAATAATATGTACATTATCTCTGGGGCGTTCCCGAGGGGAGGATTTTTGGGTCCGGACCCCCCAATTTAATCGGTTAAATTGATTTTATCCGTAAAAATATCGTTGGACGTTGGACTTCTGATTATTTATATTAATCAGTAAATCAAGAATTGCTCCTATTAACTACTGATTTTTGTTGATTGACCAAAAAGGAAAGGATATCTAATATCTATCCAGGATGTGTAATAATATGTGTATACTTATGGCATTACCGAATTGGGCAAAAATACATATGTTAACTAATTAATTTTTCTGTGTGTTCTGTCGTTCTGATTGAGTATTGAAGTCCATAAGTCACAAACAATATAGGTATATTTAATGCAATACCTACGATAAATATTTTGTATACAATATTATAGTATAGCTCTTAAATTTTCGTTATATTGTCAATTAAATTTTAATAAGAATTAAAATGTAGTGTGATGGGCATGTATTAGAAGGTATTATAACCGCTTTTACTTATTCGAACCATACTATGCGGTTCTCCTTGTAAAAGCATTTAGCATAACAACCTATGAGCACAAGACGGTGGTTTCTTCAGTACGACAACAACAACAACTTTTACAACCACACCCAAGGCACCTGCGAGTTTCCTGACCAGATCAAAGGAGCTGACAGCATAAATAAGGGAGACAGGAGCACAGCCTGATCAGATGTACCTGGACCAGCAAGACCGAAGTCACTTCACGCCACCAGCCATTATACACCGCTACACCGCTTCTACCACGAAATAATTCTACATAATACTATATTTTCATAATTTGATTGTTCTAAATTATTAAAACACATATTATAACTTTGAAATTAGTACCTATTATTATTTCAAACTACAACATCGTTTGGATTCTGAAAGGGCTGCACGTAACAGTAGTATATAAAACTATTTTAAAATTATAATTTGCTGTGGTGTTGTAGAATAAGTTTTAGTTGTTTAAAATGTATTATATATCAGCAGATCTCCTGCAGGATTATTTCAAGTTACAAAATATGTAGTATCAGGTTTTGGGTGAACGATTCTAATATTGCGCAAGTAACGTCATACCTGTTTATAAAAATATACTATAAATTATGCACTTCAAGTGAAAAATGCATTATCGATAAGCAACTATGTTATATAAGAATAAGACATAAGATAATAAGCAAAAAAACATTGATTGTTTATAATCTCTGGTCAAATAAATGAACTTAAACACATAAAAAGTACATAGCTGTATTTTAGAATACCAGTATACCGTGATTCGGTAATTATCGTTGACCGTTGTTACTGAAAATATTGTATAACCGGTAATATCATAAAATATCTACTGGTAGTAAACAAATACCGCCTACCGGATACAGGGAATCAACATTTGAAATACCGCCAACCCTAATAAAATACATGCATACCATTATTTAAATTAATTGTACCTATTTTCAGTCTTGTAAAAAATACTTTTGAAAAAGTATTAAGATACTAATACTAGTATTCGAATAAAAAAGTATTAAAAATACTTTTAAAATACTATTATAAAAATGTATTTAACGAATACTTACAAAGTATTTGAACACAGATATAAGTATTTTTTTAAAACTTTATGCTATTTAATATATATGTATATTGTACACCAGTATAGGTACTTATTATGTTAGGTACTACTTATCATAGATTTTAACAATTGCTATAACATATCTGACTATTTAGAGATATATACCTACATGTTCACATATTTCATCCTGCATTCAGATATATTTCAAGTAATATTGATTAAATTTTAATGAAAAAAATAAACTTATGAATGGTATTAACTATTAATATGAAACTATTTTAAAATTATTAGATTTTAATTTCCTTAAGAAATTCCAATATAGAAACCATATAAAATTTGATGTGGTATTATTTTTAAATTTTAAATATTGTTATTACCTACTTCTACTATACAAAAACATAATATTACTTTTTAATGAAAACAATATTATTTTTATTGTTGTACATTTTTTGTGAAAATAATAAATTAAAATTAATAAAACGGACTTTATAGTATTTTTATACAAGTATTTAAATTTTGTTAAAAATACTTGGATTCGAATACTTTACAAGACTACCTATTTTAAAAATTGTAATATTTTTTTTCTGAGACTTCTCGTAAGTACTCCATAGTAACGATTTTAACGAAAATAGCCACTCAAAATTATGACGTACCCGGATAATCATTAATAATTGAAAAAGGACATAAAATTATAATACTAATATATATTCTATACGTCATCATGATCAAAAGTATTATCCAAGTCCCGATACGTCCGAAATGATTTACAGTGGAAGAAAAATCTAAATGACCGAATGGCACCTTTTTAGCGTTTGGCGATGGACAATATCAATGAGATGAGATATTTTATTTTATTCAAATTTTATAATATTAACCCAATATTTGTACATAATATCAATTAATATTCTCTATAATAACCTATTTCGTAAATAATTAAAAGTCCATCTTTATTAATTCCCCACTATCCGACGGATGAACATTACATAATATCCTCGAGTGATCCTGTAACGTAGCTATCACTCGTTTTCTTGAACTTTCACGCCCGAGTGTGTTGACTGCGCAGGTCGATGTCCGTGTTTTCCGTCGTGTCGTCACCCCTTCAAATTTTCAATTTTTAACTGCGGTTGCAATCATGACAAATTGACGCGTCCCGTTATCGGCGTTTGTGTCTGTGAGTAATTCCAGCGTTCGAACGTTGGCCGTTGGCGCCGCGCCGCCGCCACTGGTATTTTGTCCCTCGAAATCTGTGGTACAAAACAGCCTGTAGGAGTAGCAGACGCGGCGCCGTCACCGCCGCCGCATCAGTGGTCGAGACAATGTTACCAACCAGACATACCACTCGGTAGTGCAGTATTACACTGTCGAAAGCCGGACGCGCCAATTCTCCGCGTTGAAGACAAAGAGCACAAACAACGACACCGGTTTGTCGATCTCAAGCTAGTCCATCGTGTTTTGTTTCACCGGTTTAATTTTTTTACCTTTTTTGTCAATCGTTTTTTAACGTTGTTGTCTCGGTTTTCGTTGTTCGTTTTCCCCGTCGCGTCGTCACTCGTTTACGTCATTTTAACTATGAACGGTGCTCGTATCTCTGTCGTTCGACCTTCACTCGTTCGTACCTTAATGGCCGCCGTCTAGCGATCCGCTCGTTCGCGTAGTCCCACGTGCTTGCCTAGGTGTTTGTTATTTTTTTTCAAGCGACGGAATTGTTTCACGCGATTCGCATAACACAACATAATTGTTTCGAGTGTACAACGCTTAGATCATCTGACTAATTTTCATTTTCACCGGACGTTCGTCGCAAGTAATTATTCGTTTGTTTGTTTTGTATTATGTAGATCATTTGATCATTTGATTCACAATTTGGTACGTAATAGGCGTTAAGATCACCTTACACGGTGTGTAATAATATTAATACGATAGTAGGATCGGATTCATAGTCGATGCTTAAGAATAGGTATCGCTTAGGCTAAATTTAGATAATTTCTTGTGAACATTTTTGATGCATGCTATCTAGGGTTAATAGTTTCATCATATTTAGATTTCAATTAATTAGGAACTGATTTAAATTTTCTATTTGTAACACAACTTCTCTTATACTAAAGTAGGTATATAATTGTTTCTAGCTAAGCTATATCATTTTAGTTTGTTATTTAGTATGTTGATTTATTTAGATTGTATAGTTGAACATTGTAGGTCAATAACTATTATAAAGTACAATGTATAATGTATATTTTAGTTCTAATAGTATTCTTGATATTTTATTAGTTATTGTTAATTTAATTATTATAACTAAGAGCATTACATTATTTATTTTTTAGATACAATGAATATCTGTTTTATATGTGATGCAGAATTGTGCGGTCAACGTACACAGGTGTGTTCAAGCATTGCACCACATTGTGAGGTATCTTACGCAGAAAAAATTGCTGAGCTTATAGAAGATGACAATGTTGTGGTTATTGTAACCCCTGATGATCATGTGTGCATGAAATGTACCTCACTTTTGACTTTTTTGGACAAGACGGAAAATGAACTGAAACTTGTTAAAAATGCAATGTTGTCATTTATAAAAAAGAAATATGGAATATTGCCCCCTGATCATGTTGTTGAGGATGTTAATGTAAAAATAGAGCTTAATTTGAAATAAGCTACATAATATTCAGCTGTTTTATAAAAAAAATATATATTTATCTTTTACTTAGATTGTCAATGGACACTTAGTGGCAGAGAATCAAGTGGAACAAGGTCAGCATAATATACCTAGTGATCTGACAACAGGAGTTTCTTCTACTGTAACTACTGCTCCCCTTGTTATGCCGGTCCAAAATCCATCAAAAATGTTAAAAACACAACAACAATCACAGCAGAAGCAACAACAACAACAACCACCAACACAACAAAAAAGCGTCAACAAAATTAAAATATACAAATGCGGCTTTTGTTTATTCCATTCAAAAGAGATAGGGCATGTTCGGTATGTACATTATTTAATATTATTTTAAAGTTATTATTTATAATTTTATTTTAGATTCCACATGCGCACTCATGTGAACACAAAGAAGCCAGAAAAATGTATTCCAAACCAAGCAACGAATAAAGCATTAACCCCAGTAAGAATAAGAAAAAATATGTACTTTTACTATATAAATTTAGTTCCTAATAATATTTTTGCAGTTCATATTTTAATTTAACTATGAACACTTTCATTATGATTTTAAGACTTCACAACTTTTAATAATAATATATGTTAATGCTCAATTATTACATTCTATTTTATATCATTGAACCATGTTACTGTGAAGAACAGTAACAACTACAAATTTTCATTATGAATATCCTATTTGGTTGTTCGATAAGATCATAATTTAAAAATATTTAATATTATAGTACTAATGTTTTTATTTATTGACTTTTAATTGGAAAAGAATTTCTTTCAATGATAAAATATTTATTATTAGTCTGTACTCTGTACCTCACTTACTTTTATTATAAAAGCAGATAATAATTTGAGACACAATTTAGATTTGATCTCTTAATTTATATAAATAAATTATATTATTATATTATATATTTTATTTTATTTAGATACCGAAACAGAAGAAAAAAATTTATAGATGTAAAATATGTTCTAAATCCTTTAATAGTCAAAGTGATTGCCTTGATCACATTAATAAATATCATAATCGGTTAATTCCATCAACCTCAAATGCAGTAAGTAAAAAATTCATATTTTAACAAATCTTCATGTCCTAATTATTTTAATTTACTTATAGGAAAAAAGAACTGGAGATTCTCATCTGGTTACATCTAAAGTTGTGAAACCAGAACCACCCTATACTCAAGAAAATAATCAACAAGGGGAGTCTCCTATGGACGTAGATAAACATCAACAGGATGACAACAAAGGCCCTGTTGACACAGATATGATTTTGAATAACTATGTCCTCACTGAAGGATCTGCAGAAGTTGATCAAAAAGAAGAAACTGAAAACTCTCTGGAAGATAAGACTGTAAAAGAAGCCAAAACAGAATTAAAACCTGAGCCTGCACTTGAAAATGCTGCTGAAGAAGAAGTTGATCAAGAAACTCAGGACAGTGAAAATGATGAGGATGAAGACAATGAAAAGTGAAAACAAAACGGAAGACTTGGCCAAAGAATCAATGTTAGCCGCAATCCATAATGATAGTGCCAACAACAATGAGGATACACAAAACAAAGCTTAAAATGTATACAACTTAAATTAATAATCGATTTTATATTTATAAGCCCGAATTTCATAATTTAAAATTTATTTTTCCCTTAAGGTTTTTATATATATTTTTATCAATGACTTAATAGGCATAATTTAGGAGACTATATTATTGATTATAATATTAGAAATTAAACCACTATATTTTTTTTATATAAACTATTAAGATAATAAGGAGTAAATTTAAAAACAACTCAAAAAAAGTTTGATAGATATTGGAATACAAACATTTCTATAAAATGTACTATTTAAACTATACAATAACTGAGGGTAAGATATAAATCAGATTAATATAATGCATGAATTAATTTAATTATTACCAATTAACTAACTTCATCAAAGTAGTTAAGTAAATCAATAATTATGATAAATTAATTTACAGCATAAAATAAAAATGAAATTCTAAAAGTACTATAAATATAATATATAGTTATAAGTACCTAGTAATTTTTAATTTTGTTCATTATTTGTAAGCTATTAAATCTTAAATAAAATTTAAATTACAATATTCAAATCATGACTCCAAAAATTCTCAAAATTTAATTATAAGGCAAGTTCCAAGGAATCATTATATGCACAGATCTTTGTCAAAGTAATTATTTTAGTTTAGTTTGTTTAGTATTCTAATTTTAAACTAATTTTAAGCTAATTATTAATTTATAATTAGTTGTTTTAAAAAGAAGTTTTATTAAGCATGCATTTTGACAAAGTTTTTTTTCAACTTTGAGCTTAATTAATAATTAATACGACTTAAATAACAACTAAAATTGCATACTACTTATTTCTGTAAAATTTAATTATAAAAGTAATGTATAAAAAGAATTAAAAATGAAAATAATAAAATATTAAATTCAGTTGTAGTTAGTAATTAATTATTTTTAATTTATTATATCTTTAATTCCTAAATGTTCAAGTTAATAATTTTATAATAATATTATTATGCATAAGATGGATATTAACTGGGTATTAACGAGTCAAAAATTTAAAGTTAAGTTACTAAGTTACATAACGAGTTAGGTACTTTGTTATTAGAAGTAACTTCTAACTTAACGAGTTAAATTGTTTTCCATGTTATGAGTTAATTAATTGTATTGTCACATTGAGTTATTTTTTTCTTAAACATAATATGTTATATTATACTATATATTATATTATATTATGTTATATTATATTATAGGTATTAACTACTACATTATATTTTGTAAGCTTTAACCGTGACCCACCCTGCGAGTTGTACGATACTTATTATAGATGGCCACTTAGATCATATAAATAGTTGTATTGTCTTATTTAGTGGTATAAGCTTCTGATTTTTGATTTTCTTATATCCACATAAAAAACAAGATTTTTTTAAATCTATAAAATATACAAACAAAAAATAATTCTATTTAATTGAGGTAAATCGTGGACATATATCACAACCAATGCATATAATTCCTAGCCCTACTTATGAATAAAAATATATATATTATACCTTAAAATTTAAACAGTGGGTGATGACCGGTGAGTAAATGAATGTAATTTTATAGATAACAGTGTAACACCTAAAATAATTTGTTTCAAGTATCATTGGCCCACTCTGCCACAACAGGCTGCGCACGCCTATGATTATAATTATTTTTATTATTTTTATTGTTAGCTACCTACCAACCTATTATCTACCTATCCATATTTATTCAAGCGATCACCGACTACGTTTCCGAAGTTCTTCTTCGTATCGAAATATATGGTAAAAAGGTTGTACGTATACCTATAGGTATAGTATATATCTTTAAGAAATTACATTTTGAGTTTCCTACATTAGTAACCTATTGTCCTTAAAGTTAATATAAATCAAGTTAAAAGTCAAGTTAATAAAAATTAAATACAAAAATGTAAGTTAAAGGTTTAAATTAACTTTAACATTGACCTTTTATCTCGTTTATTTGTTTATATCCTGCATTTAAATTCAATATTGTTCTCGACTATCCTTTTGTTCCATTTATCATACTTTCAAACAATTTACAAATAAAAAAAGAATTCTTTAATACTAGTGTAGTGGTATGGTTTTCCCAGGTGTATTTTTCACCCAACTGATGATATAGTTTGAATCTGGTCTTAGTGGGTTGAGGGTTCCTTTAGAACTTTAGCTTCTACAATCTTCTTATTACCCACAGCCAACTTCATTGGTGAGCAAGTACCTCTTACTTGTTCAACTTGTTTAACTCATTAGTTTTTCTTGAACTTGCAAAGAATTTATAAACAAAACAAAATTATTTAAATTTATTTGATGATCATTGACACACCTCTTACACCCCTTCTTATATTCAACATCAGTTAAATTTTAAATTGCCATGGTCGGGAATGATCAGTACAGTACTCGAGTAGGTACTCAACGGCTCAATATACTTTCAA
>NC_042493.1:102670768-102681941 GCF_005508785.2 Acyrthosiphon pisum
AAGGACGTGTTGGATGTATGCTTGGTAGAGATGTAAAATTAGCTGAAAAGTAACACGGAAAGACGCAGAATGTAAAAGAAAAGATCTACAACAAAATTCTGGATATTTAAAAACTGGTAATCAATATTTTTATAAAATCATAATTACTTACATTTAAGAATATATTATATTATTTATAAATATAAATTATTTTTATTTTAGTGAATATTTTGAATGAACTTGATTCTGACACATCAGAGTTTGAAGAAATAATAATTGAAGAATCTGAAATTAAATTAATTAATATTCCGTATTCAAGTAGAGTTGGCGGTATTTTCGGTATACCAGTGAGTCACCGGTATATCGCCCTACCGGTATTTATAAATACCGGCTTCTTACACTTACCGGTATACCGATCTTTCGGTATTTACCGTTTGATCAGTATTTATCAAATATACGGTATGTACTATATATGTATATACTAGGGTTGACGGTATTAAAATTTAAAACCGGTATTGCGGTATTAGATTCGGTACCGGTATGAAACGGTATACAGCAATACCGGTATATACCGAAAAACCGCGTACCGGAAAACTGAAAAACACTAAAATGATATGCTGAGGGAGTAAACAATTTTTAAAAAACATAATATTACAGTATGTTTTCCGGTATGCACCGGTATTACGGTATACCGTTACAGCGGTATTTGTGCAAAAACCGGTATACCGGTTTTGACGGTATACCGAAAAAACCGTCAACCCTAATATCTACCGAAGTACGATATTTACCGAATTTACATAATATGTACAATGTGGTAGCGAAACTCGATAAGCTGATTGAGGTCTTGTTTACCTATGATCTGAAGCTGAACCCCCGAAAAACAAGAAACGTTTCCAGCACCAACATGATGTTAGACTTAAATTAAAATGTTAACGTTTTAATGTTAACTTTGTTATTATATCTAAAATATGTTGTCAGGTTATAATAGCAGACACAATTGGACTTAAAATGTTTTAATGTTTTATTATTATTTATAATACCTATTTAATATATAAATATTTTAATATTTATAAAATTCAAAAATTGTGTAGAAAATTATAAAATTATATTATTAATTACCAAGTTGCGATTTATATTTTATTTTTAAAATGATGAAAAAAGAAATAAGTCAATAGTTGTATAGGTAATATAAAGTTATTGTGTTGGTATCACTAAAATAATAAAGTTACAACTATATTCTATCAATTTGTCGATTTAAAGTGGTAATTCGTTGTTTAAATGGCATTTACCGAACGAGTGAAATATACCGTGTAAGCGGTATATACCGAACGAGCGTTATTTATCGATACATACTGACATACCGTTATACCGTTAAAAACCGGTATGTAAACACATACCGATTACCAATGGGCAAATTTCACATACCGCCAACTCTATCTTCAAGTACTCCTGTTCGAAAACAAGCAAGAAAATAAATTTTGACCCCTCGTCTTTCAGCATGTCTTGACAAATGTAAAATTAGCGATAGAGACGCTGTTCATTTAATAACAACATGCATGGGAGCAGTAGCATTAGATACAAATAATTTTGCAGTTAATCGAACGTCTATAAGAAATGCAAGACAAATATTTCGGAAAAACAATACAAGTAACATAAAATCTAAGTTTATTGATCTAAATTTAAATTATGTCATTGTACATTGGGACTCTTAGATTCTGCCTACTTTAGTTGGAAAAAAAAAGTGTGATAGACTTCCCGTTGTTGTAACAGCCCTAAAAACTGAACAGCTTTTGGGGGTTCCTCACCTTTCAAGTGCCACAGGCAGTGAAATATGTTCGGTAGTATATTATGATGAATTAGAAAACTGGGGATTATTAGAAAAAATACAAGGATTTGTGTTTGATACTAAAGCTTCTAATTCTGGTAGATTAAATGGTGCTTGCGTTCTATAAGAGCAAAAATTAGGAAGAAATGTATTATTTCTAACTTGTCGGCATCATATTTTCGAAATAATATTACAAGCAGTATTTATTGAAGCTAAATTTGCACCATCATCTGGCCCAGATATACCACTTTTTAAGAGATTCGTTAATAATTGGAAAAATATTAATAAAAACGAATACTCGGTGTGGACTGATGATTCTATGACTTTCGATATATTAAATAACGTTCGCGGTGAAATATTAGATTTTGCAGAAAAAAGACTTCAAGATTGTTTCCCCCGTGATGACTACAAAGAGTTTTTGCAACTTATTGTAATATTTCTCGGAGGAAAACTTAAGGGAAATGTTAATTTTCGGCAACCTGGAGCTTATCATTTGGCACGATGGATGGCCAAGGGTATTTTTTCATTAAAAATTGTATTATTTAAAAAACAATTTAAGTTAACTTCTACAGAAGAAATGTCACTTAAAAAAATTTGTTGTTTCATAATTAAATGTTATGCTAAAGTGTGATTCACTGCTCCAAATGCAATAAAGGCACCTATTAATGATATACTTTTTATAAAAAAATTATACAATTATAAAAACGACGACAAAGAAATAGCTGAAACTGCATTAAAGAAATTTATAAGCCATTTATGGTACCTTAGTGATGAATATGTGACATTTTCTATTTTCGACAATCGTGTTACCATTGAACAAAAAAGAAAAATGGCAAATAAAATGTTAATGAATGAGCTTGAAGAGTATGAAGAAGTAGGAGAAGTTAAAAAAAAAGCATTCATTGAAAATTGAAGACATCCCTAATTTCATACACCAAGATTTACCAGTTGATTTAATTACATATAAATCAATAAATATGTTTGATAAATTTAATATTTAGACTAACTTTTTATCACTGTACCAATATACTGGAAAGAAAATGAAGAATTATAAAAAAGGAAAAGAGATAGTTGAATCATTAAAAGTCTTTAACGATACCGCCGAACGTCATGTTAAGCTGATGGAAGAATTTAATTCTAAAATTACAAAAAATGAAGAACAAAAGCAGTTTTTGTTACAAGTGAATTCGTTTTTTCAATAACTATTTAAGCTAATATGAACTTTTCTAAATTTTTTCCAGACAGTTCAAAATTATCGTAGAAAATATCCTAATCACAACCGCGAAACTATGTGTAAACCATATAAATTATAAGTATAATCCAGGGCTTAAAACCGTTATCAATAAAGTCGGTAATCGGTTATCGTTTAATTTTGATATTTTGGTAACCGGTAACCGTTTCTTTAAAGATATTTCAAACACTATGATAACCGTTAATTGTTTAAAAATCGTTGATAAAGTTTTTTGGTAATCGGTTAGCGGTAAAAACCGGTTTTTAAAAATAATTTTTTTAAATTTTTTAATCATATTTTTAAAACAGTTTATTTAGGCCATTCATGGGTTTATAACATAACTATTATTATTACAAAATCAAAAACTTAATGTTCTTTAATTTGGTTGATTTTCCTCAATTTAAATATTTATTTTTTCAAATTGCTTTAAAGTTTAAAACATCTGATCAAAATAATGGCGATCCTAAAAATTAAAAAAATTAATTGCATAAAAAAATTTTATTTTTATAATTTTCTTATTTATACTGTAAAAAACCAAAATTAAATAAAATAACTTTCCAAGATGACACTAAGAGTGATACATTGACACAGAAATTTTTGGTTATATTGTATATATTACAGTACCCCAAAATCTGAGTCTGCAGATCGAGCATTCTACGCCTTCGGACCGACCATTGGAGCAAACACTACAAATAACAAATGCAGAACCAGAAGGGTTTGGGCAGTAGGAGTTGTAATTTAATACTAATCTATTTATAAATGTATGCAAAATAAAGTATAATGTGATAAAATCTAAAATTTTTTTAACAAATTGCTTAAAATTAAACTTGGAAGGTCCCCATCTATAGTAAGTTGTGGCAATGTATATAAATGTGTATATTTCTAAGAAACAAAGATCAATAAAAAAAATATCTTATATACTAAATAGTACTAAATAGTTGTAAATGCTAAATGGACTGGGCCCCTATTCCATCAACTATTTCTTAATAGGAAGCAGCGCACGAGGACGACGAGATTTATGATGGTATTATAATATATAGCTATACGCTTATACCTATATATATTATGATATTCAAAACAAATAAACAATACTCGACGGCAATTAATTGGGGAAAAAAATTTAAAAATAGCTGGAAAATTAAATTCAACTATAGTGTAATCATGATTCATGACATAATTCAAGTATTAAGTTCCACGAAAAAAATATAGTAATGTATGCAGCGGTCGAACAGGCTCCCAGATGGGTGACCGCCCGGGTTCTTTGCGATGATCTATCTGCTTAAAAAAAATGCGTACCAACCGTAGCTCCCACATAAACCGAATGGGGTTGCAGAGCGTCAAAAAAAGGAGTTCATTTTTGATCCTCTCGCATGTCATAATGAATTGCAAGTTAAAAATAATGGCTTGGAATATTGTCTACCATAGGCGAAAATAGCGTTTGATATTTGGGGGGGGGAGGGGGGCTAATAGGACCTTACTTTGATAATATTGAATAAGCTTAAAACAAAATGTAGTAAATGTTTGGGAAGACTATGGACATTTTTGGGGGGCTTAGCCCCTAAAGCCCCCCCATATTTGCGCCTATGTTGTCTACAGTAAAAACCAGCTAATAACCATGCAGTTTGAAGTCTTAAAAAAAATTATACTATGACCTCCTAGTTATTTACCCAAGGCCTTCAATTGGCTGCCACGAAAATAATGCTTGCGCATTTTTATTTGTTAGTCAGCAATGTCAAAAAAAAAAAATAAAATACTAGGTATGTGTCTTTAAATTAATTGTATTCGTTATAAATGTAGTAAAATGTATAATAGTATAGTTTGATTGATGTTTTCTCAAATTAAATCTAAATTGACAATAGCAATGAACACATTTTTAAATTATTAAAAAGTTAGGTGGGTAGGTATAAGTAATTGTTCATTGCCACACCTAAAAAAATTAGTTCGGCGCCACTAGTGGGATGTGTATTCTTGATGAAATGGTGAAGCCTCTGCACAAATATTTCGGATTGCATTTTCTTGAAAATCTGGATTTAATCTGACTGGGAAATAATAATAATGGATGAATATAGGAACCAGAGGCTGAAAAACAAATAGTCACTGTAACATTTTGACCTCTTTCCTAAAATATGCTCCGGCGTAAAGGTGCTTGTACAATATGTTATGGGTAGGTAGTTAAACAAACGGTTTTCATTCATATTTCACACAAATATTCTTGTTAAATGGACTGTCATGACATACTGTAGAGCTAGTTAAACTTGTTGGGAACCTTCTATTAAAATTTATAATTTTAGATTTGTAAAGGGAAGCTTCTACGGCTATTAGTTTTTTAATTAAGTACAACAAAATATATATATATATATGATAGACGAGAATTTATTAATTTACCGATAAGAGTTCTGTTGAAATAGGTATACAATTGTCAATTAGTATTAGTAGTCAGCCTTGACCCGTGTGTACAACTTGGTATCTAGTTACTTTATAAGAACATGGTACTTTCTTATGAATTTGGGATTTTTGTTAAAATTGAAAATGTCTAAAAAAAGTGATGAAATAATAGAAACCATTATAATAATATGCCTACTAGTGGTTAAGATAGATCTCTTCATATTCCATTAATTAATAAATCATAATAATTGGATTGAACTCCTATTATATCTGGATGCGCCCTTTACACGATGAGCTGTTTGCAATTTATTCCAGAAATAGCATCTGGAACTGCTCTTCTCTAAAACTCAAACTTTTTGATCTATTGTATATTATTTCTCATCACGTTGAGTTTATTGCGTTAAGTAATTCACATTCATCCCTATCATGACCTCCTTTTTTTCATAAAGTCTTATTATTCTGCAGATCTCGTAAATTAAATTCTAATTAGTAATTACTACACACATGTATTATTTTATATCTTTTGTTTTGGACAATTTAATATATTTTTTCCCTGTTCTCACTTTGTTGTATATTTTAATATAATTACTTATTTTTTGGTGATAAAAAAATCATATATTATTAACAAACACCATATACTATATAACAATTTAAATTCTACATTAAGTATAATTGAACCAAAGACGTGATAGGTATACAATTATCTGTGAGAAGGATGTGAATGTAGGACTTTCAAAAAAGAAGTGGCCATTACGACGGGAAAATCCTGGAAAATTAAAAATGTATTAAGGGGTATTAATGAGTGGTTGCAATATATCTTTCATTCTTCATCTTTATTGAGCCTATTTTTGTATGTTAAATATATTATAAAAGACACTTGTATAATATAGAGTAAAATAAATTTTTTGTCACTGGAAATTCCTTACGTACTGATTGTAGGGTGACATTTTTCAGAGCTTATCATAAAATATAATTATTGGTTTAATAATAATATAAGTAAAATAACTTAATTACTGGAAATTCTCTTTGCAGACCTTATCTTACTATTATTTGAGTCAACAAAATGTGTTATGTGTCAGTGTTGTTAAATGTTATAGAAATTATATTCTGTAGATAGCAAAGATACAATATATTTATTATATTGATGGGAGAATCTTTTAGCATTGATTACTCAGTAGATACGTGGTATTCTATAATTGTATAAGCAAAGGTGGGCAATAACTAGTTAAATTGTTAAAGTTAATTTAAAAAGTTAATGTTTTTTTAACTTTTCAACTTAACTAGTTAGATTATTTTCTAATCAACTTATGAACTTAACTAGTTTAATTTACAGTTGAAATAACTTAGCTTTTCTCAGTTGATTTTAAAAAAATCCATCAAGTTAAAAACATTTTGAATTTTTCGTTTATACGTAAATATTACTATGGCAGTATAAAATAAAAATAATCCAATACAAAAACACAAACATTTCTGTTCTTTTTCTTGATAATATAATTGTGTATATATTCATATATCTTATTAAGTTTTAAATTATATATTATGCGAGTTGCAATTATAAATGTTTTTAAAAAATTAATCGTTTCAAATTACAAATTGACAGTTGTTATGTTTTAATGTTATATAAGTTATAATATTCAATTGCTATATATGATGTAAAAAAATATATTTGTTAAATTATTAATTTGAGATGAGTATAGTTTAAAGCATTTACAAATTATGCCTACACTAAATTTAATATTAAATACTATAACAGTATTAAATTATACAATTTTGAATTTAAGGCACATCATCACATCGTTTTCCAAATCGCAAAAACAATAAAGAGACTTTTGATAAATGGGTAGAAATTGTTGGTGGAAATTTGAGATCCCTCAATCCATCAATAGTTTATGAGAAAAAACGGATCTGTTCGAGTCATTTTTTAGCCTATGATATAAGTCCAGGGACCAAAAAACTAAAATGTTTTGTTGTCCCTTCTTTACATTTATCTGGTAAGTTTATTTACTATAGGTTAGTTTCAGTATTATATACTTATTTTTTTTGTTTTTATTATTTACAGTTCCTATTGTTGATAATTTTAAAACACCGTCCACTTCTTGTAGTGATCGACCACAGTACAAATCATCTGGTATGCTAATTTAACTGATGTGTAGCAAGTATAGAAAAATCTAATAAATTACATTTATTATTTACAGTTCCTATTGTTGATAGTTTTAAAACACTGTCCACTTCTTGTAGTATAGAAGACACTGATTTAGAAGAAATATCAATATTTCATGAGGATTCAGTTATTCAACGTATGTATTTTAATTTTTAATTTTTAAAACAACAAATTATTAGTTATAGTTTAATGCACATTAATTTCTATACAAATATATTTTTACTAATTTAATGAAATGATAGAATTTTTTAAAAACGATCCCTGACAGGCAAGTTTTTCAAACGTTACTGTTTCGTTGTTTTTAGTTCCTTGTACATCAGGCAAAGTAATAAATGCATTTGACCTAGGTTCAACTTGTTTACCATCATATACACCATCATATTTTAGAGAACGTGTTGAATATGAATCCTCAGGTATGCCTATAAAAAAGTTATTATATTTTCCGTTCAATAAATTTAATTTTGTTCAACAGAAGAATCTGAGTTGGAAGGAATTTCCAAGCTAGACGATGACTCGCTTCTTCAATGTATGTATAATAAACTAGTGTATTTATGCTTTATCTCTTTGCTTGATTTTATTGCTTTGTTTTCAAGCTAATACAGTAGTTATAAAATCTATCAAAAAACCTCTTTAAGCAGTAGCTTGTGTTGAGATAGAGAGTAATAGAAATTCATAATGATATGTGAATAATGTATGGATTAATACTTATTGTTTTTTGTGTTTATAATTTACAGTTCCTAGTGCTTGCAGTGTAAAAATACCAGAACCGTCCAGTTCTTATAGTGAACCCATTCAGTACGATTAATATGGTATGATAATTTATCTTTTCTGTAATAAGTATGAAATACTAATAAATGTTTTTATAATTTACAGTTCCTAGTGCTTGCCGTGTTAAGTATGATTTGATAGAAGATACTGATTTAGTAGGTATATCAATATTGCCTGATGATTCAGTCATTCAACGTATGTACAGTAAAACTCTTTTACTACTTTGCTTTGCTTACATAGTAATATTAATTATTAAATTTGAATGTATAAATCTAATGCATGGTAGTTGTATAAAACTGAAAACATCTGCTAGAAAGTGTAAACCAAAAACAGGTGAATACTTCATGCTTACTAACTTATCCTTTTTTTTAAAAAATCTTGTCAACCAAGTTGTTAAAATGCTTTCAGGCCTATTACATTATATTATGTAAATAATAGTAAAATTACTATAGATATACAGTGCGTTCAAAAAGTTTAGTTTTAGTTATATTAGTATAGTTTTACAGCATATTTATAGTAGTACAGTTTTATTATAGAATTATAACCGTATTCAAAATTTTAGCAACAAGCAACTTTAATAATTCAATTTTCGGATTTTTAAATTGTAAAAAAAAAATTTCAAAAATCAGAGTTCTAAAATGTTTAATAGGGCAGTTAATCAGTGGTTTCCAAACTTTTTGAACACCCCTTATATCACCGCTACATTTTTTTTTTTTTAATGCAGGTAAATATTTTATAATATTTACTAGTTTGTTTTTTTACTGTACGACTTCTGGCAAAGATTGGAGTACACAGCAAAACAAAATTGACCCCAAAATGCAAGTCATTATATGCAGACAGCTTGATATTACAGAAAAGAATACGAAGTAAATCTTTAAAAGCTAAAACATTTAAGCAACGTTTAAAAGCAGCAGAAACCTTGTCTGAAAAATATATTTTTGATAACTTGTCTGACAAACTTTCACCGGCAGCTACTTTGTTTACAAACCTGAAAAACCTAACCATGTACCCCATCTTGTCAATACCGGTTGTGGTGGTAGAGGAATATTAGGTGCCATTCCCTTGAAATATTGAACACGTGATGGACATTTCAAAAATATTTTTTTGATGTTCGATATTAACTGATCTACTTTTGAGAAGTGTTTTCGAATCTCTTCCGCAACCCTATGTAATCCATGGGCTAAACAATTTACGTGTTCCATTTTAGAGTACAGGATTTTTATACCCCTGCCAGATTTCATCATATAGGGAGCGGCATCACTTAAGAACAACAAAATATTGTCATGCTTTATTCCTTGGGGCCATAAAATATGTAGAGATGTATCTAATAATTTGGCGATGGAGGTATGGTTAGCTTTTTCTAAAATGTCTGAATTGAGCAAAAATATTTTCCCCGGTCCTCCGACTTCCAATGTACCGACAATCACGTTAGCCACATACCGTCCTACTTAATCCGTGGTTTCGTCTATAGAAACCCATAGCTTTTGGTTTTCGCAATAACTTCTTATTTTGTTAATACAGTCTTCGTAACATTGAACAATATAGGTTTTCCTTAGCGTTGATTCGTCAGGAATACTTTTGTGCGTGTATTTTTCCAAAAATGCACGGAATAATTCATTTGATATTTTTTGTAGGAGAATATTGGCTGATAAAAGAGCTTGATATAAATCGTAATTAAAAGTAGATTTTGTTGACGACGTAGTAAGAAAACTTTGACTTTGTTTTAAATGTTTGCGCTCTATACTATTTTTATGTTTTATACGGGAAATGTGTTGTTCAATAGTAAATTTTTTTTCTGAGGCCACCTTTACTTCACATACTTTACAATAAAGAACTGTGCCATCGGAAGAAAAAATATCGTCGCCGAATTCCGACACAAATGCACGCAGATGAGCACTAACCGACGTTTTAATTTTCGGCATTTCGAAAATATTACGAAAAATAATAAAATGTAGGTATAATATTATTCACTTTTACACTTCAACGACGCGACGACTGTAATCGGCGAGATAAAATCGGATACTAATCGAATATTATGAAAAAATAATAAAATGTAGGTATAATATTATTCACCACAATACGACAACGACAATAATGTAATCGTCGAGATAAAATTGGATAGGTCTGTGTGTGTATCTTAGTCTGTGGTTTAAGTTATCGGCATAATGGGGGTTACCCATTTGCGCCAAAAAAAATGGATTCGTTTTTGGTACAGCCCATTTGCGCCAAAATAAAAAAGGTATGTTTTTCAGACAACCCATTTGCGCCAAATTTACCTGGTATAATTATAATTATTTTTTCTCAAATAATAATCAATTAAACAATAATTAATACAATTTATTATAATTATAATAATTAGTAAAAAAGTAATAATAGTTAATAGTAGTTACATATTTTTTATAATAATTTATCTTACAATTTTTCAAATCAAATTATAGTCAATAATACGAATTTTTTAAAAATAATTCAATAATACATTTTTTAAACAATAATAAATAATTAGTATAATAGGTTATAGGTAATAACGGTCAATCAAAAATGTCAATCAAATTAATCATAATAAAAAATAATAAATAAAAATATAATAATCAGAAAAAAATAAAAAAAGATTTTTTTAACATAATAATATCTTCCTAATCTTTATTGTAATTAAATGCAACTATTTTCACATATTCAAAACGCGTTAATTTTTCGTTTTTATAATTATCAATTGCTTTTAAAGTTTTTTTTAATCTGGCTTTAACTTGTGAATTTTTTCGAGGGTTTGGTATATTTTTAATACAACTGTTGATTTTGATATAAACATCTGTTTGGAACTGGTTTT
>NC_042493.1:102683851-102685708 GCF_005508785.2 Acyrthosiphon pisum
GATGACAGTCTTCTTCCGATGGGAATTACCACAACAAGATGAAAACAATGTGGATTTTTTGAATGATTTTGAACATGGTAAGTTTACTAAAAGCTATAATTTTAAATAGATAAGTATTTACTACAAATAAATTATTCGATAGATGTAGCGAATGATGAGGATAATGTTTTTCCTGTACAATTGCCAAAACATAACAACAATGTCATAATAACAACTGCACAAACTATTACATTACCACTTCTACAAGGACAAAAAAAGAAAATTACAAAACCCACTTTGAAAGTAATTTCATGCCCGTGGAAATCTCGTGGAAAATTTGTACCCAAGCATTTACATTTTGACGATAACAAGGTAGGCACCTATTACTATATAAGTATTATTAATTTGTTGTAAGTGATGGACTCTTGCATCAGTTACATCACCATTATTGATCAATATTGTGTGTTTGGGATATTGAATATATAAAATTCAATATGACTACGAATTGTAAATATCTAAATAGTTTTATATTTATTGATAGAGTTATTGTATTTGTTTATACACAAAAGTTTATAACATTGTTGTATTACAACAAACTAAATACTATCATACATAATAGATAATATTATTTACCATGTAAACAAATATAACAGTTTTTATAATATAATGTTTATATTATATATTATATTTTATACTATAAACGGATTTTTATAATATATTATAAAGTATGATTTTTATAAACTTTCATAATTAGATGGGTACCTCATCTATAACATATTGTTTGTATAATATTTATCATTTTATTGAATTATTATAACTGTTTCATCACTATAATGTTATTGTAAAAATATTATGTATAAATAATAATTTTTATTTTTATTTCAGTGTAAATTTGAAGAAGATGAGTTTGAAGTAAGCCACAGTTCCAGTATTTTAGATTTCTATGAAGGTCTAATTACTCCTCAACTCCTGGAAAAAGTAGCTTATGAAACTATAGATACAACTTACAGAATGGCCAGTCACTATCAAAAAGCTCAAGAATGAATTGTTGGTTTGATACAAATACAAATGAACCGTATGTATTTATAGCAATCACTATGTTGATGGCCAGGAACAAAAAAAAATAAATTATCTGATTACTGGTCAAGCGACCCTTTACTTTACCAACCTATTTTTTCAAAAATAATGAGTAGAGACAGATATTTACTTTTAATGAAAATGCTACATTTTTCTAACAACGAAGAACAGATACCTGAAGATAGACTCTTTAAATTGAACATGGTAATTGATGAAATAAAAAAAAAATTTAAAAGATATTCTCGTACCATACCGAAAACTGGTTATTGATGAAAGTCTTATGCTATGGAAGGGCCGCTTGTCATTTAAGCAATGTATCAAAACAAAACGTCATCGCTTTGGTATAAAGCTTTTTGTATTATACTATTATGCAAGGCTTTACACCCAAACGATTTATTCGGGTTATGGTTTCGGGTGCTTCAAATAAAAATAGAGGTTGTGGTTTCAGGTTTTCTTCATTTTAAATAATATGGGTTTTGTTTAGCCAGTTTATTTATTCGGGTTATGGGTTATTTAAAATCGAGTAATATATCAATTTCGTTGTGCATAAAGTGTTAAATTTGATTAAGCAAAGTATAAAGTTATACAATCAACTTTTCAGTACTAATGTCTAATACAGTAGTGACACACTTAATATAATTTAAAATTGTATAATATTAAATATTAAATGTTTTAACAATAAAGTATTAAATATTAATAAAGAAAAAAACATACACAAGACAATTTACACTACGGACATAATAATATTATATTAAAAATTTAAAAATAACACAATTCAAAACAATCAAAACAATTTATCAG
>NC_042493.1:102685844-102687840 GCF_005508785.2 Acyrthosiphon pisum
TAAATGGGTGCAAAGCCTTACTATAATGTGATGTTCAAACTGATTTCATTTTAGACTTTACTATACATACTGGTGATTCAACTAAACTACTAAACTGCGATCCTAACTTGGGAAAGTCTGGTGCAGTTGTAATGACAATGATGAAGCCATATCTAAACAAAGGACATCACCTTTTTATAGACAATTGGTACTCCAGTCCATCATTAGCTATGAGATTATAAAAAAAAAACCCATGTCACTGGAACAGTCAGAAGTAACCGTCGAGGTATGCCCAAATTTTCCAAAAAATTAAAAGCTGGTGAAATGGAACAATTTACTAAATGAATGTTAACGACTAAATGGCATGATCGAAGGGATGTACATATGCTTACAACATATTTTGATGATACAATGTGTGACACAGGTAAAATTGACTATACTAAAAATAAAGTTTACAAACCAGCTTCTGTGATAGGCTATAATGCATCAATGGGTACTATAGATAAAACAGACATGTTGCTTAGCTCGGTAGAATGTCTTCGAAAGAATATGAAGTGGTATAAAAAAATATTTTTTCATTTACTTGACTTGGGCCTTCTTAATGCCTATTCAGCATATAAATCTGTCACAAAAAAGAAAATCCCACTAGCTGATTTTCAACTGCAACTGATAAAATAATTGTTAGAAAAATACACATCCAAGGATCTATCATCACCAACTAGTAAAAAAGGAAGGCGTGGTGATGATATTCCAATGCGCCTCACAGGCAGACATTTTCTTCAAGACAACATTTGTCCAACTAAAAACAAACCAATTTTTAGAAGATGTGTTGTATGTAAAAAAAAATTAGAAAAGAAAAGAAACTAAATATAAGTGTGCAGATTGTAACGATATTCCACTGTGTCCGTCAACATGCTTTGAAGACTATCACACAAAAAAATATTATTAAATTTATAATTAATTTACATTTTTTAAATAAAAAAATGTTGAATTGTGTTAAAAATTTATTTATGACTTAGAAATATTTAAAAATCTGATGTCTAAATGATTTGGTAATTTAATTTATTCAAGCGAGTGCATTTTGAGGACCACTGTCTAAGAGTTATACAATTATCTATAACTTAGTAAGTTTTGGTCCAAATTTTTTTTCCAAAATTATTTCTGATTCATTGAGCATAGGTCTATCCTTATAGGGTAGCAAAACCATATTTTAAATAATTTATGAAATATAGTCAGCACACAGCAGGTGCATTAGATTTTAGTGGTCAGCAGTGGTCATTCCTAATAATATAATACTATACCTATTCATAATACTCATTACGATAGGTAGTTAAACATATTGACTTTTTATAATTTTATTAATATACACATTCTCTGTAACTGTAATTGATTTGGCTGAATAAATAACTAAATAAATAAAACTAAATTTTTAAATAAAAAAAAAAAAATAAATTGGCTTTTTTTCTGACTACCATGAAACGACCTTTACTAACAAGTTAATAGGTGTGCTTATGCTTAGCATTTAAATTATAAAAGACAATTAACTATAGTAAATAAAACAATTGTAGTCGGTCAGTATATTACATTTTATAAATGTTAGTTAAAATTCTATACATTTTCTAATACATAAATACAAATTTGACTTACTAATATATTTATGTTTTTATTTATTTATCTACGGATAATTTCACAATGAGACATAAAAATAAAAACTGTATAGCATATAGAATTAATACAAAACTAAAAAAGTATTATTGGTGTATGGGACTTGGAATTTTTTGCCATTAATGTTATTACTTATTATTAAATTATAATTGTATTATTATTTATTATACATATACCTATACATTTTAAAAATATTTTGATAAATCTTAAGCAATTAAGAATAATTCAAGACACCAATGTATAGTAGTAAATAATAAATGTGATTTGTTGGTAATCTTACTCAAAAAAATATAAGTTATTCGTTTAAAAATATATATACATTTTTTTTATAGGTTCCTAATTGATTTCGTAA
>NC_042493.1:102687890-102688708 GCF_005508785.2 Acyrthosiphon pisum
TGGCTCCATCGGTGGTAATAGACTTGGGGACCCCAAAACGAGCAAAAAGTTCCTGCATTTTACGATTACCACTGACGCCGTACTCGTGCTTACCTCGAACACTTCGAGCCATTTGAAGTCGCGTCGACTAATATTAAAAAAATTTTATTTTTGTAAGGCCCTAAAAAGTCTACGTGTACGCGCGTCCACACTTGTTCCGGCCACTTCCATGGCGTTAGCACTGCTTTTGGTGGTGCGGGTCTAACCTGTATACAATTTTCGCAATTGCGCGCCGTGTTTTCAATATCATTGTCGATCCCCGGCCACCAAAAATACGAACGCGCGATCGCCTTCATGCAGCTCATTCCCGCGTGCGTAGAGTGCAATTCTGTCAACAGGGCCTCCCTGAATTTACTAGGCATAATTACCCAGTACCCCCACATCAAACAGTCCTGTTCGGTTGAAATTTTGTGGCGTCGCGTGTAATATGATTTAAGCGATTCATTTTTAACCTCATTATGTTTACCTACGAAAGATATTGCTAAGCAATACAAATTCAAACATACAATATAGTGTAGTGTAATGATATTTAAAAAAATTAAATTAATTTGTGCGTCGACTGCAATACGTAGAAATCAAACATATTGTACATACAACAAAATTGAAAATCTTTTACAAACCTTGGTCATAGTAGATATATGCTTTTGAAATTATAATAATTTGTGTATGAAACTTACTATTAATCAATTTAAATGTATATATATACACATATATATATATATACATGTGCTACATCAGTTACAAATTCACAATGAATAATAATTAAGTATTAGCTGTAG
>NC_042493.1:102688808-102691033 GCF_005508785.2 Acyrthosiphon pisum
TCCTAATTCTCTTCACTATATTTTCAAATACCTCAATTAATCAACCTCTATTTATCATCACTTATATATCCTCATAAATCAAATTATATCATCATATTTTATAATATCATCAAATTCTATTCACTTATATCATCAAAATCTATTCCCACTGTGCAAAAATACATCTCAGGTTTATCACATAGAAGTTATGCATAATGTTGTGAAGTTTAAAATTTATCCCAGAGACCTCCGAGAGACCATGCTGGCAATGCTAATGCCAAGTCACCGAGAGTTAAAATGTGAGGTTTAATCTGAACTTCCCTCCAACTACTCATTGTAACTTCTATAATCTTGTTATTTTATTTACATTCTATAGAAATGTAATAGTTATGTTAAAGGGAAGTTCAAAATGCAACTTCCCTTGGACTTATAATTTTTATTTCCTTACAACAACACATTGTAACATCTATAAATAGACACTTTTCAACTTATCTGTTGATATTATGCATACCTAATATCTGTATATTATATTACAAGTCATTCTTAATACCTATACATTTTCAGTTTTGAATAGGTATATTAAAAGAAAAAACAGGTTTAATCAGCTAAAAACAATTTTTTATTAAAATGTATAAATCTAGTAATATAATTAATATTTAAGTATAATGATTTAACTATCGTTACAATATATACTACTAGATAATTCAAAAGATATGTTATACAAAATAATAGTATGTAGTTAAAAAATAATCATACAATGGGTATACTTATAATGAGTAAATACTCAAAAACTACAAATTGATCATATAAAATAAAAATTGTAAAATGTCATCCATTAGCTGTATTAATCTTATGTAAATCTTATAGCATAATTAATATATTTAATAGAATACTATATTGAACTATCTTGTTACAATATATAATACTATATAATTCAAAAGATGTGTTATACAAAATAATAGAAGTTAAAAAAAAATTCATACAATAGGTATACTTAAAATTATAATGAGTAAATACTCAAAAACTACAAAATGATCGTATAATATAAAAATTGTAAAATGTCATCCATTAGCTCTTAATAATGTTTAAATGAAAAATAACAGAATAATCCAGTAAATGAATCCTATAATAAATAACAACTAAAATTAGAAAGAAAAAAACAAATACCTAACAATAACTATAAAGATTGTAGGTATGTTATTAATATGAGTTATGACATATTATAGTTGTATAGCATACTAGGCGTTTTATACACTAATCAAAATAATAAAAAATACCAATATTAAAAATATTTTGTAACACATATGAATGAATGTATTTATTATATTTTAATGATTTATTGTTAGCATACTGTTAATAACTACATTACTCAAAGGAGTGTAATAATGTCATAGCAATAGCTTTAGATTCTGATATTTTGATAAAAAAACATTTGAATGCTATATCAGACAAGTTAATATTAACAGGTTCAGATACATTAAGAGTAGGTATTTACAAAAAACATAGTAGTTTTATTCGAGTCTACAGGGGTTAAATACAATGGAGAAATATGATTAAATTTACAAATATTAAACAATAATTGTTCGTCGGAAGTTTTTATAATTTGTTTTATTTCGGAAATTGTATTACAAGTTAACATAATGTATTTGTCTTTTACTTTATTACAATTGAATACACTGCTATTTACTTTTACTTCCTTATAATATGTAAAAAAAAGGATTAAATACTGATTGTTGCATTGGAATTTCATTTTTAAAAATTGGAGAACTATCTAGTGATATGATAACATGAGAATTATTTATATTTTGTTGTTCAATAATTCGATTACAAGCTTCTTGTAAAGGAAACCTCGAATTCTTTAGTTTTTTTTTTATGTCTTGCAAAAAGTTTTCAAATTTGAAGGCACTGAATTTATCAAGAGGTCCGTGCAATTTTACACAATCAGGTAAATGAATCAAATTATGAACATTATAGTTCACAAACTCAGCACCATAATGAATAGGATAGTCAATAACAAATTTAGTTAATAATCTTTTTGCTTCATCATTAAATAAATAACAAGTATTGTGACTTATTAAAAGTCGAATAGCACAGTGCAATAGCATGAAATGGGAATATAAGGATTTTTTTAACTTGCCTTTTAAAACTATTGGCCCTGTGTACAGAACAAATGTACGGAATTCAGTTGCTTTCCAGTAATCAAAATCAACTAAAGGTCTAAGCAAACGAACGAAATCAGAAGGAAT
>NC_042493.1:102691775-102693609 GCF_005508785.2 Acyrthosiphon pisum
GATCAATATCAATTGGTAAGATAATATTATTATCTGGTGGAAAAAATGTATTAATTAAAATATTATCATTACTAGTATTTATTTCTGAAGTTGAGGCATTTTCTTGAACTTGTTGAACTGATTTATATGTTAAAGATGAATCTGTTGAACTTGAAGAATGCAATATACTTAAACTATCCGTTTTTCTTGTCTCACTAACTTTCGACTTAACAAAACGTTGAAAATGTCTCTGAGACATTGAATCCAATGTACAGCGTTTTTTTCGCTCAATTTTCTGGAAAAAAAAGGTGTCTATTATATTAAATAGTTAACACTAGGACTAAATTGAATATTAAATTAAAGTACATCTTACATTTAAGAAATAGCATAAAAGGAATATAATTATTGAAGTAATACATTTGTAACAGCTGTACTGTAAACTATATATACATCTGGATTCTGTTAACACATTATAAAACATTTATATTCAATGTATTATTAATTATTATAATATACACATTTTGTTTTATAATTATACTTTTTGTTTTCATAGCAATTTATTGATGAGGTTGAGAAAGCCTGTCCATATCTCTTTTGTAACGCTGAGTACCATGTCTGAACCAATCTTTTATGAACTTCTCAAAGTCACTTTCAGTACAGTTAAATTTAGCTCTAGCAATATCTAATGAAAACAAATAAATTATATTAAAATACCAGTAATAAACACAACATATTATGTTTATGTAGGTTAATATAAATTACCCAACATATATCTCATCAGTTTTAAATCTTTTAGTTTAAAATTATGTTCTTTTGTGTGATGATCTCTACCAAACCCTGTCCATGAACATCTCTTTGCTAATTCATTTGAAAATATCCTTTCTAATAACCTTTTAACCAAATTCTTTGAATCAGTTCCTCCAATAACCATCATATAAGATTTCTGAAATTAAAATTGAAACTACTATATTTATTAATAATAATAATAATAATAATAATAAATTCCAACCATTTTATTACTAAAATCTTCATTATTGGCCATTTTTAGTTCAATATTAGTTAAATCATCAATTAATGTAAGGGGAAATAAACAAACAAATTCATCATCAACTGGTTGTGTTTCTTGTACAGCTTTTTCAGTAATTTTTTTTTCCATTTTAGACAGTCTAGAATCTATTCTTTTTACATACAAATTAATAGATAAGACAGTTTCAAGAATTTGATGCATTTGTTTATCATGGTTTAGTGTTGCGTTCTCATCAATAGTATTACAATTATTTGCTTGTGTACAAACTGTATTATTTGTGTATTTATCTAAATCACAAATATTAATAATATTTGAAGCATTTTGATCAGAATTTTGATTTATTTCGAATTCAATATGGTTCATAATTTCACTTTGAGGACTTTCCATACACAATGATGTGCCATCAAGTGCTAATATATAAAAAAATATAATTTTAATTTAATTTAAATCTATAGAAAAATATTATATGAACATATATATAGGTATATATTATGTACATATCATTATTTATAGCAGGATAGTTGCAACCGTTTAATGATTCAAAAGCATCTAAAATATATAAGTATTTATAATATACTTATATTGTTTCTAAGTCAAAGACATGTTATAAAAATATATTATATATATTATGCTACAATAAATTATATTATATCAGAAAATAATACTAACCTGACATATACTTTGTTAAATTTAAAGAACTAGACTGCATATTTGTTGGTGTATTTTGTATTTCCTGAATAATCCGTTTTTTAGGAGATAATATTTTTATTGGGGATAACTCATCACTACTGGAATCTATAAAAATAATTAATTATTTAAGAGATGTCA
>NC_042493.1:102694337-102696789 GCF_005508785.2 Acyrthosiphon pisum
AAAAAAAAAAACAATAAAATATACCTATTACATTTACCCATTTTACCTAGTAACTTTAAATATCAGGCACATGGAATTTTTAACTAAATATATATTTAGTATTATATATTTATAATATAATATATATTATTAATATTTAACATTTAAGTACATGCCGCTTTATAATCTTACTCAGAAAATTAATTATTTTACCCTTTATGCTATCTCTAAAAGTATAAATTAAAATTTAAAATTTAAGATTATAAATAGATTATAAGTACTATACCTACCTATACATGTATTTAATTATCGTAAAAAATATATAATATAAAAATCCTGGTTATGCACCTGCTATAATAGATGTAAATGTATATATATATATTATTAGGTACCATGCTAAAAGCTTTATCGCCTGAGAGGGCGCTACACCCGCTTGCATTTTCTGTCTTACAAACGCATACCCATGACAAAATATTTTATTTTGTTTTATTTTGTCATGCACTCATGCGCATACCTCACATAGCAATAAATTGTACTCAAAGTAGATCACGTTTAGCTCTGTTATTTTACAAATTTAAGTGAATTAATCTATTATAAAATAATAAGTAAGATTATTATCTAGACAATCTCATAAACTTTTTATTAGGTAGGTATCTATATTTTTATTTCAGAGCGAGTTAGAGTACCTATTTTAAAATTGTAAATTGTTTGTACATCTTAAAATACTCATAACTCGTTTTAAAATTCAAGTAGGTATAACAAAAAGCTTATGACATTGCAGATATAATAATCTTAGGTAGGTATACCTTTAAATTTTATTTATTTATTTTATTTTATTTTTATTTTATTCTTCAAGAAGATAATGGGCCCCACTGAACATGTTTGTGAAAGGTGAAATCACTATCAATTTTAAACTAACGGGGCTAAACGTGATCTGCTGAGCATAAAATTTGGTATGTTACAAATTTGTAAGACGGAGACAACAAATGTCACGCTGTAGTGTAGGTCTGTACCTATATATATTATAACGCATGATGCATGACAAAATGGAATTATATAGTTTATTTTGACATTATGCTATAACATCTACCTAATACAAATTATATAATACGGTGATATTTGTTATTATATTTATTAATACGCATAAATACGTTAGGTATTCAATACTTACCATTTTATTTGTTAGATTTGATGATGAAGCCTGCAGCTGCTGCAACTGCTGATGGTTTACAAGGCTTGCTTGGTTGTAATTATTTGATGGTGTAGTATTATTATTGTTTTGCTGCATCGTATGATTATTATTGAAAAATAGGTTAATTATAATTTATTACAGCGAAACTGAGAAAGAGTTTAGAGTGCGTAGTACCGATGACGTACCGTGCGAGTGTAACGTACGCGTCTGCAGTCTGCACCATAGAAATTGTACAACTTATCCTGACTGATGTAGTGCTATCCGAGTCCGACACACAATATAATGTGATAATACAATATTACGATAATATAATATTAAAACATGGGGAAATATAAAAATATAACTATAATTAGAACCCAAACAAATACAACTCACGAGCCGCGTCACACGCGCGCGAGTTCGGCGTATATATTTTACCAACCGTTGTCTCGTTTGTTGCTATTTTATGGATCAACGTAGTAGTTGGTTTTTAACTGCTCATGGTAGTTATTATTTATCACTATAATTTCAGAATTAAATATATATATCATTTAGACTTCTAAGAGAAACCTATGCTATATGTTTTTGAGATGTTAATAATGCAACTAAAATAAAACTTCGCAGAGAAGTATTAATTTAAAAGTTGTATAGAAATCTTAAAGTAACGTTTCAATGATGTTACACTATATAAGTTTTGTCATTGAACTTCTAAGAGATGTTCATGCTATATGTTATTGAGATGTTAGAAATGCGACTAAAATAAAACTTCACAGCGAAGTATACATTTTAAAGTTTCATAGAAATCTTATGGTAACTTCTCAGTGCTGTAATATTATATTAGAATCATTAATGTGTTTCGCATAGATAACCATGTCATGTTATATTGAGAAATTGATAATGTGACCAAAATCTAACTTCTCACAGAAGTTGTGTGACTCCTTTTGCACAGTGGGTTCATCATTATATATCCCCTAAAATATATAATTGTATTCATATATCATCAAAAATCTATTCATTCATCAATTATTTTCATTATATCTGCGCGCGCACTATTCAAAAATCATAATTATATATCAATATCAAAAAAAAGGACTTATATTTTGCCTATAAAAATCTCAACTCATTAATTCTCAATATTCATTCAACATAAAAAGGACTTAATATCTGCCTAGAAAAAAAAAGGTATAAGGTCTTAATATCTGCCTTAGAAAAAAAAAACTAAAAGGTCTTAATATCTGCCTTGGTAAAAAAAACCTATTACTTTTTATATATACCCACAATGATATATATCATTCCCCCTAA
>NC_042493.1:102697031-102698403 GCF_005508785.2 Acyrthosiphon pisum
CAAAATGATCAACAGTGTGTGGTTGATGTATTATTTATTTAAAATTGTAGAATATGATAAACAAGTTGAATTTAAACACTATTAGATTACTCAAATTGACGAAGAAAAACCAGTGTCTTAGAAAATAAGCGATTGCTCGAATATTCTCTAAGTCCTGTAATACGTCGACAACGAAAATAATCTAAGTCGTAATACAAAAATATGATAATCAATAACGAAGAGGTACAGGGGTGTGTACGTACGGTTGGTGAAATCACGTCTGAATACTGGTCACTCCCAGGGCTCCTATATAGTCCTATCCCCTCTCTTACCAGATCCCTGGCGGACTACGTCGTTGGTTCTCACAGTCCAGGGGGCCTTCTACAAGATGTGCCTTTGGTCAGTGCGGGGTGTCGTAAAATGACCAAGTATACCCGCAGCCGTCTGTCATAGTGCCAATATCTGATTCGTAGAATCTACTGCGCTCCGAGGAGGTCTCACAGATATCTTACCGGTTCGGGTTTGTCATCTGGCCGTTGGCAGACGCCGAGACTGTACCTAACGTTTATAGTATTGCTCCCCCAAAGTTTTATGTACAGCGGTGACATCATCTAACTATTTACGTGTTACCATAGGACATCGATGCTGTGTATTATGACTATGTGTAGGGGCGGAGTAGAGGGGTCCGTACGTAGCACTATTATATTATATATGTGGCTTGGTGCAAGAAGGGCCAATGTCATATGTTGACAATAATGTTCAGGAATTTAAATTTTATTTTGGTACTCTAAACATTCTGTTACTTAATTATTTGTTTTTATTCCATTGTATGACTCTCATTTTTTTTTTCAAGTATAAATATGTATGTTAGAGTTGGACATTGGCCACCCAGGAAAAATAATAAAATTATAAAATTATAAAATTCAAAATAAATATTTTACATTTTAATTATAATATTCCATTGAGCATAATGTTAATAACTTCTAAATTGATTTCGAAATTGCCAATGCCAATGTCTAATTTGGTCATACAGCGTAAGAGACATTGGCCCTTTTAATACAAGTTAAAATTCGATGACATTTTTTGTCAAAATATGACATTGACCCTTCTTGCACCATGTGTTGGTCAGGTATATTATTATTACATTTAATGTGTTATTTCATGTGTTTTCATTCAAGCTGTGTATAATAAACATAATAAACATTCTATTTCGATTAATTAAATAGTTAAATAATATGATGTATTGTATAATGATTATTATGGTGGATTGTATACCTTTATTATTGGTGTGTTCAGTGTGTATGAATTATTTACTACTTTTTAGGGCAGTTGTATACATTCACCAATACCTTTAAGTTTTTTATCATATTATAAAATATTAAATAAAATTATA
>NC_042493.1:102700227-102701077 GCF_005508785.2 Acyrthosiphon pisum
CTTTGTTGATGATGAAGATGTTGACAGGGTAGTTTATAAATAAATGTAGACAGATGAAAAAATACTTTGTAGTTTATTAAAATGTTCTTCAGTAATTTTGTCTAAGTCCAAATGACAAGTTACTACACAGAGTGACGTGAAAGGTGCTTGTTGTGCTCTGGAGTAGACACGTCTGAATACAGGCTGTTTCAGGCTCCCTTTTATATTCGGGTCCCTGCTCCCCCTGGCTATCGATACGCTATCTCGTCTCTAACGGATGTGATCCGTGTGACCATCGACTCAGCCCACGCACTTGCGATATTCCTAATCTGTAGACTGCGGTGTGCATGTATAGAAAAGCATAATGCTGTTTCCACGAAGTATAGTGAATCGCCTATGGTTATCTATCTTTTACATCCTGCTTCTAGTTTAATATTAGTTATCTATTTTGCGATAATGGCAAGCTCTCATATTTCGTCAACTATTATATGAATTTCTTTATATTCGACTATAATATAATATAATATATTATACTCGAATGATTACGAATACCCAGTCAGCCTTCTCCTTTATCCCGTTTGTCTATTTGTATTTTGAAATTTGCCAATATGTCATTGAGGTCATTTGCCTATTCATTTATTCGATAGTTCTATCGCTGACTATAATTTCAATATATTTACTATTATTGGTTTATTAATTGTGTATTGTGAGAAAACGGATACTATCCGTTACATCTCCCCCCTAAAAAGTTCATTTTTATCGCCTAACCGAGAAAAATTAACTCAATTTGATTCTCCGTCACTTCAAGCACCTTCCTAAAAGTTTACATTTATCAATAATTACATTTTTATGTTTACACATGTTTGTTACA
>NC_042493.1:102701177-102702369 GCF_005508785.2 Acyrthosiphon pisum
ACGTTATATGAATACTTATTTATACATTTAATTTTAAGTACCTATTGTAATATTTAATATACTGCTAAATGGAAAACATAAAATTTAAGATAAAAGTGGGGACATGAATATTAAATTAAACTATAATTATCAACAATTTTGAATTATTTTTCAATGTTTTCTTTTCTTTTCCTGAAAGTTTGGCATTGTTGACTTACTATATTTATACCATACACCAAATAAATTACCTCTACGTTTATTTACATTAAATTTATTTTAATTTTAAAAGATTAAATATAAATTTATAACCTAAAACAGAAATGGTTTGTCTCCAAAAAGTTTTTAGATCACACAAAAGTTTTTTAAAAAATAATATAATATACTCCTTATTACTTACATGTAAAAAAAAAAAATATGAAAAATATAAAATGTAAGTTGTTTTGAATTATAAACGTAAAATATGTGTATTATGAAATTATTTTTATTCATAACTTCAATGTTGCATTTCGGTAAACTAATGATTTTGTATTTAATAAAAGCTTTAAAAACCATTTATGTTACAATTATTGTTTTATTTATTACTATTGTACTTAATAATAAAATAATAAATTATACCTATCTCGTTATCTCATTTCAAAATCATATGATAAAACTATTATCCATATTATAATATAATATTTGTTCAATAAAACGTATAACATAATTATACCTATTTCACTGCATTAGCTTGGCAACCAAAGATAAATAAATTAACATAATTTTATCCATACATTATACTTAAATATAATTTGAATTATTAATGTATATAAATTAATTTGTATGTGTAAAATATGTATTTTATATTTATAGTAGCTCTCCGTAATCCATTTTTTTTTATAAAAATAGTATTTGTACGCCAAGATGGTTCACTAGCGCAAAAACAGATGTTTGTTTTTGAATAGCTAAGAACTTGTTCTATTACTTCCATTTGTTCTAAAAATGAAAAAATTGCGTAATTTTAAGTGGCACTCTTTAACAAATACAAAAACACCAAAAACCAATGTTTTTAATATTTTTAGTACGATATAAAATAGAAAAAAAATAAAATCTGTTTTTAGTATTTTGTATTATTCAAGGATATACTCATAGTTTACATTAAAAGTATTGATTGCTGTAAAAATATTAATACTACGACTGTATAACATGTACAAGTAAGACAACGAAATACGACATG
>NC_042493.1:102702469-102708932 GCF_005508785.2 Acyrthosiphon pisum
CTACAAAATAATTTTTAAATTTTAAATTTGATAAATATTGTAAATATTCGTACTAAAAATTGTGCCCATGCATTTTTAATATTTTTTCAACTGATATTTAAGCAATATATCATGAGTCTTGTATTAAAGTTTGACATTTTTTGGCCCAACAAATACATTTTAATGATATTATTTTATAGAATTATAAACTAAAAATATTACAATTTGAAATTGTCTGTAAAAAGCTCAAAACAAGTCAAAATATTTTAAAACTGTTATCAAGTTTAGGAATTGATAAAATAATCTCAAGTCTCTATGGTTATTCCTTTTTGAATTAGGTACAACAAAATAAGATAATCGCTACATGAGAAGTTTGAACATCAAACACACATAAAAATTTCATTTGACTTTCTTATAAACATTTTTTTTTTCGATAAATGTAGATAACCTAGTTAATGTAGATGAAATTTTGATGAGTGTTTGAAGTTCAAACTTCTCGTGTAGCGATTTTAAGTTTTAAGGAATCTTGTATTACATTTTAATTTATATGATCGTTTCATAAGCAATGAAATTTCTTTGATAGAATATTTGAAAACAATAAGATGTAAATATATTCCAATCTAAACATTAATATTTTTCAGTAAGCAATTATTTTTTCTTATTCTATTATATTGAATTAATTTTAAATAAAATAATTATTAGTAAATATTAAAATTATAAAATCCTGGTACTGAATAACACTTAACCGATTTTGTGAAAATTGTTCTTGGAGATACCAGAAAAGTTTGAAGAGTAGGTACCTAGTTTGAACCATGTTAAATTTATATCAAATCTAATTCACCACAAATTAATTGCATCCATCTTGGTCGAATTAGTTCACAGAGTGACGAACATTTATCTGTGAACTGAGGTGGGTATGTAAATAGATACACTTATATAATATAAATTTCATATTTTTAATTTTCTCACGTGTGAAATCGGGTTATACAACTTAGATTGGATGTTGATTCATTCGCAGTTTATAGTTAACTGGGCCGTTTTCAATAAAAGTTATATCAATAGATTACTTGAAACTTGGAGGGTGTTTATAGCTTAATTTTTCAACTTACATAGCTAAATGGTAACTCACTTATGATTTTCTTTCAGCTGTGGGACCACTAGTAATATAATTATAATATTTACTATTATTATTAAAATTGTATAATATTTATAAAATATTATCAATTATCATTTCCCAAATGCTGTGTGGGTATATACAATATACATGTATAGATACTAGATAGACACAAACAACTTTTTATAATATACGTATTGTGATTCGATTACTAATTAAAACAAGTAAATTATTAGTTAAGAAGTATTTATATTAGAAGTTATTATTTTTTCACATCATCATAATTCATAACCTTTAACTTAGAGAGTTAAATTTATTATTTGATAACTGTTCACATCTAATTTAACGATATTGTGTTCACTTGACTAAACTCAACTTAAATTGAGTTAATTATTTGTATTATCTTGTCCACCTTTCACCCTTTTTAATAATACAAGTATTATTATTATGTATAGGTACATGCGTTTAATATTAATATGAATTATGATATTGTACCTACATAATATTATAGCTGGTATACGCGTGGACACTGGACATGCTATAGGTACATCAATAATAATAGTGAATAAAATAACGATGATAGATTAGTGGCTTAGCCCCCCCCCCCAAATTGTTAACAAAATTAAAAAAAAAGATTTTAATGGTCTATGATAGTTTTTAAAAAAGTCTTACATTGCATTTTTATTTTATACTTATATACGATCATTATCATTTTATTCAATTTAGACATGTGACCAAATATTATGATCAAAAATATTTACATTCAGGTATGCATTTTTTTTATACCTACATATTATACCCTGTTCCAAAAGAGAAGACACGAGATTTACGTAGCAAAATCGGTTTTGTCTGTGGCCGCCTCATGTCTTCTCTTTTGGAACAGGGTATAGAATTTATTATATAATTTTATACAATTTAGATTATACATAATATTAATTAGAAAAAAAGACTAACATTTATACATTTTTATTTTTTTTATACAATTTAGGGCCGTATTGCTTAAGCAATATTTATGACTCAAATAACATTCATATACCAGACTTTGACTTAAGAAAAGAAAAATGAATACTTAAATTAAGGTTCTTCGAGACCTACCTTGAGTTATTATCACAAATGTTAATTTTTTAAATTATTAAATATAAAATTATTAAAATTATTAAATATGGACAAAAGTATTATAAACAGTAGCCGGTGGAATTAAAATATAGATATTGTAATCAGAATCAATATGTAGATTTTATAAACAGTAACCGGCGGAATTAATAGCCGGCGAAATCAATATAAACCTTTTTCCTAAGCAGGTAGTTTCGGCGGAATCAATAATTCCCCCTATATATTATTAAGTATATAGTAAGGGGCCCATTACCTTTTTGAAGAATAATAAAAAAAAAAAATAGTAATAATATAATATGCATGGGCGGGCGTGGACTCCGGTTTCGGAGGAAGCATGAGATTAATACGGCCCAGTTTCCTGATTTTCCATAAAATCACTCTTATTTTGCTTTAGGCATAGATGCTAAAATTGTATTGGTTGATAATGATTGTTGTCTAAAGAAAATTTAATTGAATAAGATGAACGGAACCTAAAAAATGAAATACTAAGTATATTGGCAGTGTACATAATAAATAATAATGATTATAATGATTATAACGTTTAAATATTAGAGCAATATATCAATTCTTATTTTTATGGAGCGTAATAATTAGAAATTCTAATTTATGGTTTTTTGGAACCTTCGCATTCCATGAGAGGACCAAGGGAGAGCTTGTGTATGAGCTATTTATTTATTTATTATAAATTCAACGGACAAAATGCCCTTTAACAAAAAGTATTTGTAGGAAAAAAATGTACAACAGGCTATATATAGAGCAATAACACAAAAATAATAATTTTAATAGATTAGGTTTCTAAAACAATTAGGTATAATAATTTCAATAATAATAAAAGTACCTATTGGTAAAATTAAAATAAAGAAAAATTTTATAACATTATAAAAATCAAATTTTAAACAACAGATAGTTCACCTACATAAATAATTAAGTAAAATTAAAGCATTAGTTTTGAAAGAATAACGAGACATATTAAAAAAATCAAGTGAGGTTGAAATAATATTGGCTAGTAAAAGAGCTTTAGGGAGGAATAAATTTGGTACGTTTGTTTTATAGAATGGAATGTTAAACAAATATAAATTACGAGTGTGTTTACGAGAAATACGGAAATTAATTAGGGCTAAGATCTCAGGACAAATAAGAAAACAATTTAAATTATCAAAAATTAACATTATGACAGCTGATTTACGTCGTATATCAAAATAATGATAGAATATTAGAGGTGAGTTATATACTGTGTTTGGCATTTAAAAGATTTGAAAGATTGAATTGAGGAGAGAGAAATGTGGGTTGACTATACATTCAAAATTTGTTAAAAACATGGTTAACACATTATCTATGCTGGAAATGACAAAATGTGTTTAGTATTTTTGAAGTGTAGCGGTGGTGCATTACATGTGGTGGCTGTATTGCTTCTGTAGCATATTTTATTTTATACTTTTTTTTTAATTTTGATTGTTTGTCTGTTATCATTTAGATTATTGACATCGTGATCGGTAATATCAGGTTGATTTTCAGATTGCGTTGAAAATCTATTTGGTGAAAAAAAAGTTTGAGGGTATTTGGTGTGAAGAGATCAAAAGAAAGGCTGTGGTTGTGTCGTAAATTTGTTCTTGACAATCAGAGCTCAATGATTTTGATTATTAATAATTATTATATTGTTTGGTGTTGAAATTTCTGGTGATTTATAGATTTGTCGTTAGACTTGATAACCAGCATGGTAATATAGCCGTATTACAGATATATAGTATTCTTTGTTAATATTATAATATTTTGAGGCAATTATTTACTTATGTTATTTCTTATGAGTTTAGAGTGATAACTAGTATGGTTGAAAAATTTAAGATGCTGGTGTTAAAATGTGTGGTATGAATTTGTTTGAAAAATTTAGTAAAAATTCGAAATTAGACAAGAATCTGATACGATTTGCGAAAGATTCGGACAACAAAACGTAAGTGCTTAATGTATACTGTACCTATAGTGTTTGTTCTGAAGCAGTCATTCATTGTTTATATTTCTTTATATTTGTATATTATTAATATTGTACATTATTGTACAACATAGGTGTTTCAGAAGATACGCATGCATATTATATATTATTTAATTTAAAAAGAAAAAAACAATTTTAAAATGAAAATGTAATTTGGCCATTTGCAACAAAACTGCTACAGGGAAAATGCATTATTCTGTTGTTGGCGATTCTCATAGCAACAATTGTATTACCTATGTTGAATTTGGAACCACAATAGTTGTGTAATAAATATTATATAATATATTAATTATAATGCGTTTAATTAGTAATGAGCTCACTTGAATTTTTTTCGATGATTAAATCACACACAGTGAAATGTACAACATTTTATATCAACTTTAATAAAGCATTACAAGTATATTATGTTTAACAACATGTCTATCAATGCACATCTGAATGACAACCTGCGCTTTTGTAAAGATGGGTAATGAGTTTATACTTAAAACTTACATCGTGATTCGTGCTTACTCTAATTTTCTGTTGTTTTTCAGTCATGTGACCCATAATTTGTTTCCGGTACGAAACTTTTTTAGAAAGTGTTCATTGTGCAAGAGTCGAAAGTTTCGTTGGCGGACCAAGATGATCAAGTGCAGAGGTATATATATATATATATAAGACCAGTGAGAGTATAATATTATAATATTATAATCTTGATAGGCCATCACTGAAAACTTTAATATGGTTGTCGAACGCTCGTCTGAATATAATAAACACTATATTATGAATTATTGTTATCGTTCGCAGAATGTAACTTATTGTGTCACGGAAAATGTTTTTCTAAACTGATCGCCGAGGAGATGAATGCAACAACGGAGGTACAACCGGTACATGATGCAATACCTGCAACAGAGGCACCAGATGCAATACCTGAAACGGCAGATCGCCAGCAGGTGACCGTACAGCAAGTACAACGCCTGATATATTATGTAGTAATTGTTAGCTGGAAAATATGTAAACAGACGAACAAAAAATAACAGTGATTGTGATAATTTGTGATTTTATTATACAGCGTACAGTACCTGCAAGTGTAGAACCAATCGACGGGTACATAATTGCGATTTTTCTACAGCAACGGTTATTGAAGCACATCGATTATTCGGAGTTGGTCGCTAGGGTCCGGGCTGCGAAATACGCCCAACGGCCATACCCCGTGGTAAATTTTACCGACCGGAAATATATACTGTGGGGTAAAGAAATCCACATGATCAGCAAGTTCGAAATGGACGACGGTGACGAATACTACGTGATCACGATATGTTACAACAGTTGGAGCAACGAAAATCGGTACATCGGAAAAACCATATACGTTTACAGTCCGTCACCATTGCATGAAACGGTAAGAGTCTTGAACAGGCTGTGGAATAGACCACACTTGGTCAGAATACAGAGTGTCATCGACAGCGGGTATTCGTAGGGATTTGACAGCGTCGTGGTCAATAGTATAGAAAATTAATATACTCAGACGAGTGCAGCATGCAGTGTTATAGTGGGCCCACGCTTTTGAATATTTGTGTTGTTTAATATTATGTGTAATAAATAATGTAATTTTAGTCTTTTGACATTGTCAGTTTAACAAATAGGTATATATATATATATATGTTAACATTACCCGCCACGAATATTATTAAATTCTGGCTAATGTTAACATTAACCGGTTAATATGACATTAGCCAAGGACTTATGGATAATGTCTTAACAACTATAAAATTGCATCATGCATGATATGAAATCATTTTAAATTATTAGCAATATTAAATATATTTTAGATACAATTAACCATATGCAAAAAAAAAAGATACAATAATGAGTTTATACTAATAATACAATATTAAATTTTATTTTATATTTTAAGATTTTTTTTTAATTAGTATTTAAGAATAGAATTAATGTGTTACTATTTATTATTACATGGCATACTTCCATGACATTTTGAATTACACAAAATATTAGATGATTTACACTTACAACGATTGGTGTCACATTTACCTTTGCATGAACACCTTTTGTATCCTTGACCACCACTACCGTCTGATATTAGACCAGCGATTTCCCTCAATGGTTTTTCTATAGGTACCACCTCATCAAGCGGTATTAATGATATCGGACAAACACCAAACTGGTTTCTGGTATATAACTGTGGCAAAGTACCATATTTATTACCAAGTTTATAATATTGTTCGTTCATACAATAGCCACAACTGCAAATAAAATATTTCTTGGGTCTGCTC
>NC_042493.1:102708982-102712668 GCF_005508785.2 Acyrthosiphon pisum
GACTAAATTTAATTTTTCAGCTTGATTTGTCAAACAAATTTCAGAATTTTTTCTATTATTATCGATTGATTTTGTAAAAAAAATAGTTATTATATCATATTTAGTTATTTAGAAAAATATAGACAATTTCAAATTTTCAAATACCAATATCATACCTGTCTTATAGATATTAAGTCACACAACCCTTCGTCCTTTGATGCTTCATTCACCACTTGAATATTATTTTTTGCATTCACATCTTCTTCTACATTGATATTGTTTAAAAATATTTCTAGATCATCTTCAGAATTGATTTTATCAACGGATTCGCTAGGAAAATGTGTAGTCAAACCAACTCTCATATCTGTTCCAAACATTGCCTCGTACGGTGACCTAAAGGTATTTCGATAATATGTTAATAATACAATTTTATAATATGAAAATTTGACAAAAAAAAATGATAAATATCTAAATATTAATTTTAAACTACCTTTGAATACCAGAATGAAGCGCTTTATTCTTCATTAACTGCACAAATCTCAACCCTTCTTTCCATGATTTTACGCTATTAGTTTGCATCCAAGTTTTTTTTTTTTTTTTTTCTATATTTGTTCATTGTAACGACCTCAAGGTCTTTGACAATGCTTATCACAAGTGGGTAGTAGGGAGATCATGTGATCTATTTATCTATGTATATATCACTATATGCATGATACTACCCCCCTTCTCCAAGAGGAGACATGTGCGGTCTTCACTCCCAGTGGAGTGGGACCTAGTTGGAAACCGGATGACGCAATCGGACGACAGCACGGGAAAATGGTGACTGCGTAGAATCACACACATTTTTTTTTTTGCACTTTGCTATGAATCGAACCGATGACTGTGTGAGTCGTAATCAACTGCGTGACCACTGCGCCACTCCGGCCCCAATCATCCAAGTGATCAACATATTTTGTATATCTTGATTAGCCCTTTCCACGCTACCTTGACTTTGGCTATGGCGCGGTTTACCGTGCACGATTTTTAGCGTAGGCCACATAATTTTTAAGTCGTTTATACTTTTATTGACAAATTCTCGCCCATTGTCGGATTGTAAAATTACTAAATTTTTCTATTATCTAAATTTAAAAGTCATATTAATTTATTAGTATTTTCATATTTTTAATTTTTTTTATTATTATTATGTGTTATTGTTGAAACTGTGTTAATATATAATATAATAAAGTGTGATATATAGGCCCGTGAATTTTATTTTTTATTTTTTGGCCCTTGACACCAAAAAAGTTGCTGACCACCATAGAGTGCTAAAAAACCTCAATAACCTATTTAGTACATAACTTTTAACATTATCCAAAATTGACTGGCTAAGGTTAACATTATCCGGATAATGTTGATATTTCAAGTTTATAAACAAAAAATTATACATTAGCCAACACGGATGGCTAATGTCGACATTAGCCGGATAATGTCGACATTATCCGAATGTTAACATTACCCGTAACATATATATATATATATATATATATATATATATATTATGTGACTAGTTGTATATTTTAAAAATCTAACACAGTTTTCAGATTTGTTTTTAGGTATTTTTAATTTGCAAGATCTATAACTGTTTTGACTACTGTATCATTTTAGGTTTCTAGTTATAGTAGGTACAATATATCATCGATTTATGAGTCTTTTGAATCCAGGGTTGGTTCTGTGACGTCTATAATAATTTTAAATTCGTTATGTACATTAGAAATTTAATTTTTAACATTTACCATTTCTCTGTAAGCAAAGATATTTTATTTGGGAAATTCCCATATGTGGACATTGGACAGCGACAAGCCTGCGCACATACGAGTTAAAAATTTAAAGTTAAGTTAAAAGTTAAGTTAATTTTAACTTTTTAAAATTTAATTTTCATTAACTTATTTTTTAACTTAATTTATTTTAATTGATATAAACTTTTAACTTAATAAATAACTTAATTAAGTTACTTTTAATCAAATTCAAGTTAAGTTAATTTATAAATAACTAAATAATAAATATAATAAAAATAAAAATTATTATTGATGTTGCATATTACATAACCATTTACTAGAATAGGAAATTAGAAATATAGTTAAATTAATTTCTTGTTCCATGGACCAGAATTCTTCAAGAAAAATAATATAATTAAATATTAAATACATATTATAGCAATAGCCATTTAGGTATATATTATATTATAATAATGCAACAACTATGCGACATATTATAATTATTATAACATTAAAGGTGGTCTGTATTATCGTAATATAAAATCGGCGGGATGAATCTTAAGTTGTCGTTTTATTTCAACATAACAGATACCTGCATTGAATACATATTACAAAGTTACGTTGATTGTACAACATACAATGTCTGTTGACGGTAATGAAACCTGAATCATTATCGTAAAAAACACACGTACAGATAATTTTCTTACTGTCAAGTTTCATACTTAATAGATCGATTTACTCTAATTTTTAAACTACCTAACGAAGCTAAACGTGATCTGCTGAGCGTAAATTTGCTGTCTTACCTACTTGTAAGATGATAAATCCCACTATAAATTTGCGGAAATCGGAGGTGGCTTGAGGGGGCTTAGTCTCCCCCCAAAGTCCGTCAAACCCCCTCCTTTTTTAGTTTTGGAGGATTGAAGCCCTCCCTCTCACATTGATGTTAATAATATTAGCACCCCCTGAAATTGTAATGGATATAGTGGACTATGCGACTATGCCAGTAACGCTTATATCTATATTGACAATCTTTGGTATTTTAAATTTTTACTTGCGTCCAGTAGGTAGTGAGCAGTACTATAGTACCTAGGCTTTCTAAATTTCCCTGCTATGCAGAAGTGTCGTGAACCAGTGTCGTATTTAGGAATTTTGATAGGGGGGGGGATGAAATATATAATAATAGGTACACTCAATAAATACGAATATAATATACATTTTTAAAATCCTCTAATTTGTTGAGTTTAGTGTGGATCAAGGTGAAATAAGAATCAACACACATTTTAGTACCTAATAGCATTTATTATAAATTCATACTAACGACAATCCCGTGTTTATAAACAAAAAAAAATAGTTATAAAAATCCTGTTTTCTATTTTTTTGGATGCTCAGTTCATCGATAAGCTTATCTGACATGATTATTGTATTGACCGATGACATGCAAATAAAGCCAACACATTAAGACGACGCTACACCCGTATGCGTCTTACACAAGCACAGCATAACAAATTGTCTTTCACTATTCTCAATAGTGTGCTGTTGGTTTTGATGGCGATAGGGTGAAATAACCTATTATCAAACTTTTAGTTAAGAACATAATCTGAGTCTTAGCGTGGGTCGATTTTTTAATATTTTAATTTCCAAGCGAGATATGAGAATTTTTAATTTTTGATACTTCACTACCCTTATTTTTCTCGAAAATGAAAATATCGAAAAATCGCCCACTCTAAGACCCAAATAATGTTCTTACCTAAAAGTTTGATAATAGGTCGATTCACTCTAGTATCAAAACTAACAGCTCACTATTGAGAATAGTGAACGACAATTTCCTATGTAGTGCGTGTGTAAGACAAAAACAACACACGCGGGTGTAGCGTCCTCTTATAAGGGTCCGTTTTAGTAAAAACGGTTTTACAATAGTTAAACTAATGTTAAACCGCGGAATTCAACTGGTAA
>NC_042493.1:102712773-102719028 GCF_005508785.2 Acyrthosiphon pisum
ACTATTTATCGGGTTTATTATAAACACTCATGCATGAAAAATAATTCGCAGAGAATTCAAAAATATAGTATACCATACCACCATAAAGATATATGTTTTTATTTTCCGATATTTATGCCACGAACGACTAGTGGCGTATAGTACCTATATCAAAGCGGACAAATTACCACGGCTAGAACATTTAGAAAACAGATATAGGTACCTACTTAAAACTTAAAAGTAGTATTATATTGAGAAATACAGAAAATAAGTAAACTTAATTTTACAAAAAAAAAAGGTCAAGGGGGATCTATCCCCCATATCCCCCCCCCCGTAAATACGCCACTGTCGTGAACATCAATAAATTATAACCTTTATCATATTATTTTGCTGTTCTATTAGATATTTGTAGATTCAGTATATTATAAAAAATTTTAAATAGAAAATACATGTTTTTAGTTTTTGAATAAAAATTCAATAGAACAAAAGTTAAAATAAAAATGTTTTAATTACTTATTACTTAGTACCTATACACAAATAAAAGTGGCTTATTTATTATTACTTGGAGCGATACAAGCCATATATTATAATATTATACTTCTATTTAGAGTTTTCTAAGGAAAAACACCACAAGCCAATAAATGTACCTAGGTACCTACATTTTACTTGTGTAAGATATATGATACATTATATCTGTTTGAAATGTGTCAAACGAATATAACGACAGTAAAATGATCTTCCATTAAGTTATTTTCAATAATTCTATATTGATGGTACAAACATTTACTTAATATTAATTTTTAATAATTTTTAATATTAATTTATTAATTAATTTTTTGGTGTACCTATAACTTTGGTTGCTGTATAAAAAATATGTTGATCTTTATTGAGATTTTTCAAAATCTATTTTTCCAAAATCAATGAATCTATATAGTATAATTCTGTATACTTAAAATAACAAATGTTTTAAATTTTTGTTATGCTCTTCTGAAAAAATCTCTATAAAGCAGAGACCCGTGTGGCGCTCTTATTCCGACTAGGTATAATATTTGAACTAGCGTAAGGGAACTACCAATGAAAAAATTCGATGAGCTGTTTCCCGGGTCTATTTTGGAGAATATAAAAAATATTATGAGAAAAAAAAAAGTTATATTTACGAAGAGCTTTGTATTTATATTTATAAATAGAGACTATAATTTTGAAGAATATAGAAAACCAGAAAAAAAAAAAGGTATATTTATGAAGAACTTTGTATTTATATTTAAAGATAAAAATTAATATATTTTATTGATTAGTTTATTTATTAATCTGTTAATATAAAAATTTAATTTATGTATGAAGATATCAATTTCTTCAGATTTTCGAGGACTTCCTGCGTCCCCGCTCGGACCTTATTCGCGTTCCCCGCTAAATTTACAGGCCGCGCGTGGTTGTATATTGTTCCCGACGGGCCCGCTGCGGCGCAGATTATGTGCAAACCGAGTACCGCTGTCGCGTATGTTTATCGATAATTTTTTAGAAAAGTGTGGTTTTACCACTTTATGTCGCGTAGGTATTACTATATACAGGCAATAAATACACGCGTAAAACCGGTGGAAGACATAAGCGCCAAAATGATATAGGAAAAAAATGTCGTATCGTACAAAAGCGCCAAATTCCTAGGTACCAATGTGCCATGGTTAATATAGATATTAAATAACAGATATTAAATTTAGAACTATATCGTTCAAAAACTCCAAACGTTTAATCTTAATCGACAAATGTGTAATCTGATAAAAAATTGTACAATGGAAGAAATACCAGGATGGTGAAATAAATCGTGTAGAATATGTGAAAATGACTTAACTTTATTGAAGGTACTATTACAACCGATATTACCGACAATTTAATTGTTGTTTTGTCGTCAGTTTTATTTTATTTTATTTTATCGTCAGAGTACGGGTAATCATCATGCGATTAAATGTGTTTTGTGTTCTTGTGTGAAATTGTAAAATGAGCAAACGAAAGCAATCCACAATTGAAGAAAAATCAAATTTCATGTTTTATTTTAAAAATGTGAAAAAAAATTCCCACATACCTAATAAATTAGGGGTAGGTCACTCTACGATGTCTAACATATAGAAAGCTTGAGACAAAATCGAACAGGATTTTCAAAATGAAATAACAGATTTTTTTTTAAATAATAATTGAATTAATTAATTTAAATATGTACATAATTAAATGTTTTTTATCTTTACTTATTTTCTATATTATACATTACATAAATAAATAATAATAATAATAATATGTATTGAAGTTACAATTTATTTTAGTAATTTTGGTTATAATGACAACCGGTTATTATGACCTATTTTCTTTGGTCCCTTGAACGTCATTATAAACGGTTTCTACTGTATTAACATGTTTTTTTTTTATTCAATAAACTGTGTTATTATTATAATATAATAATATAATATTATTATCACTATCACTTCCGCCTTATCATTTTTTTTTCAAAATTCGAGTTTTATCGCCTTTAAGGACTTTGTACGACCCTGTTTGGATTTTATTCGCGTTCCCGGCTAAATTTATAGGCCGCGCGCGGCCGAGTTTATTAATAGTTTTGTCGAAATTTTGAGTTTTAGCCCTTTTTAAAACGTCCGATCTCCCCCTTAGCCAGTTATTCACGTTCCCCACTAAATTTATAGACCACCCACGGCCGTTATTCGTTCGCGACGAGTCCCAGGGCGGATTGACATCGCGGATAGTGTAGAGCGAAATGTTTTGAATTTTTTTTCACATAATTTATTACTTTATTTTGCGTTTTTGGTGGCAGTAATGAACGCTGTCCGCGATCCGACGTAATCGGATTACACACCTGATAACGTAACCCAGCCGTCGCACATTAGCCGCTATGCGACAAAGTCGGATAGCCTATACCCCTATTACTACGGCTAACGTCATTCGAGGTGACTGACCTACTAGACATCCAAAAAAATACGTTAGCTATATGATGGAAATGCATATGGATGCCAGAATTTTTTTAATTTTTTTTCACGTAATGTCGCGTTTTCGGTGGCAATAAAAAACGTTGTCGGCGAACGTTATTGCTTACCCGGGCTACCATGTCGAACTGCGGTGGTCCTAACCTTATCACCAGGCCTCCTTATCACACACTAACCGGTTCGAAACCGACGACCAGACCAAAAGACCACTGCAGCTTCCGAAATCGGTTAACACTCCTCGCCAATTCGGGGGGGGGTTTGGGGGTCTCCTCCAGCGACGCTCCACAGTGATCTGAAACGTCATATTTTACGCGGACAAAACTATACATTAAAGATTTAAATTTTTATGTTTTTTTTTTATAAAATCATTATCTACACAAAAAATACTGATACACAGTTACAAAGTCCTAGGTTCAAATTCACGAGAACAGTACCATCGTTCGCGAGATGTTTTCTTACTTCTATACCTATCATGTCGTATTTCGTTGTCTTACTTGTACATGTTATACAGTCGTAGTATTAATATTTTTACAGCAATCAATACTTTTAATGTAAACTATGAGTATATCCTTGAATAATACAAAATACTAAAAACAGATTTTATTTTTTTTCTATTTTAATTTAACGAGGTTTCAAAGGCTCATGAAATTAGTATTTGGCATAAAGACGCAATTAATGCGTCACAACATTTTTTAAACTCAAAAGAGAGAAAACAATTGAGTGTTCATGAGCAAATAGATTCGGCATTTAATAGAGAAATAGAAGAAAACAGGGTGAAACTTCGTTCTATCATATCGTCAATCTTATTTTGTGCAAAGCACGATCTTCCACTAAGAGGTAAAAATGACGAAGGTTCAGTTTTTACAGATTTATTACAATTCCGTGTCGAATCGGGGGATGAAGTTTTGAATAAGCATTTAAAGTCTGGAGCTAAAAATGCGTTATATATCTCACATGAAGTTCAAAACGAACTAATTAAAACTTGTGCTAATGTACTTCGACAAAACATTATTGAAGAAGTGAAACTTTCATCTGTTTTTTCGGTCTTAGCTGACGAGACTGCCGATATAAGTGGCACCGAACAATTGTCAATAGGTGTTCGGTATTTGTTTTACGACGTTAAGTTTCAAAAACACAAAATTTGTGAAGAATTTCTTGGTTACTCGCCTCTTACAAAACTAGATTCTAAATCCATTGCCAAAACCATCATTGAATTTTTAGAAAGTTGTAATTTAGATTTGAATCGACTTGTGGGCCAAGGATATGATGGATGCGCTACAATGGCTGGGCATATAAGTGGCGTTCAAAAATTAATTAATGAAGCTTATCCTATGGCGCTATTCTTCCATTGTGCTAGTCACGTATTGAATCTTGTATTTAATGATTTAAATAACGTAAGTGAAGTAAGAAATACAACCGGGATCATAAAAGAAATAATACATTTTTTTAGAGAGAGCACATTGCGTAGACAAATTATTCCCAATATTCCTTTACTCTGTGAAACTCGTTGGTCAGCAAAATATAAGAGTATTAGAATTTTTGCTGACAATTTTATTGTTATTGTCAAAGCTTTGGAAGAACTATCAAAAAGTACAGCAAATTCAAAAACCAAAATTAATTCTTATCAACTCTTTACTGCTGCTACTACACCAGTTTTTATTGTTACATTGCAAGTAATAGCTGTTTATTCCGCTAAATTTGAACCAGTATGCAATCTACTTCAACAAGTTAATATAAATTTGAAAACGGTGAACAATCACATAACCAAACTAGTTGATACTTTGCAGTTGTATAGAAATTGTGCGTCCACTGAATTTACCGTATTATTTGCAAAATCTAAAGAAATCGCTGAAGAACTTGATGTTGAAATACTAACCTAACCTACTAGGTACGAAAAGAAGTTATCGATGCGTATAGAAAATAATACAGTCGTCCGTCACCCTTGCCCTGTGATACCTCAGTGTGAACAGGTGTCCAGTTTTGTGTGGCCAACATTACCACTACCTGACGTCGGAATTTCGAACAACGGTTGTGCAATAATATTATAAACTTCTGCTGTCTTCGCCGAGACACTGGTCCTCGGTTACGGGGTGGTGGTGGTGGTAGTGATGGTGGCGGTGGTGGTTACAACACATTTCTCGGTTGAAGCGGATTTATCGTTTACTGTCTACAGCTGTCTTACATACTCGCGCGCACAACCCCCTACAACAACCACCAGCCGCCAGACCCACCGGAGAGGAATTTGGGCGGCTTCACCTCAATAAAGCAGATCCATTGTGCCCGCGAAAATTACCTATAGGATTGTAACATGTACGCCCATGCCAGTAATGCCCAAACCGTTTCCCTCGAAGCCATATATGGCTCTCGAGGGAGTGTGTGTCCACTCACATAATAATATATCTAAAAACCAAATAAAATATTATTAAAAAAAAAATTTCTAATTATTTAAAAAAAAATTAACTGACTATTTATAGTAATATGATTTTATTATTAAAGTAAACACAATTTTTTAATACTGCAGAAGAAGGTTCTCACCCATTACATATTTTGACTTAACATATTATTTTCGCTGTAGTTATTTTTGATTAAGACGGTTAGACATTACAATTACTATTATTGAACATTGTGTAACAAAACAAAACAATGACCTATACCATATTTTTCAATACATTATAATTAAATACTTTATTACATGGTTGTTAAAAAATTACTATAGTTTATTATGTGGCAAGGGTGGGAAGTGAGATATTACAGTCGTGGGCGAGCGCGAGGGCTGCATTTCACCCAAGACTGAAATTTCCTTCCCGCACGAACCATACATACTATTTTTTGTCACGCCTCTGCATTCATCTATCATGGCAAAGGTAATGCAGGGATCTATGCAACAACTAGACCATAATTATTCTACTACAACAATATTTCATGACAGTAACGATTTGGTTTTATTTATTTTAAGCGTCACGCATTGAGGTTATAATATGAACATAAGATGTAACCAAAAGTGTATGTTTTGAAAGGACCGTAGAAAGATTTCAGTGTCTGGTTTTGCAGGGGATACGCACGTGGTATGTGCACCCAGCACTTCTTAGGATTTACACATTACCGCACGCTGGACGGAACAAGGACGCTTTCAAACCCTTCAACCGCTATCAAAAACCAAACTTTCGGTGCAGGCGAGACAAAAATATTTTACGCTTTTAAGTTTTAACAATATAATATATAGGAAAATTAATAAATACTTAACACTTTAAAGTTTTAACAATAAAAATAATAGAATACATACATTTTTTGC